>NC_058084.1:444880408-445110728 GCF_014858855.1 Bufo gargarizans
GCGGGTGTCAAGTTTTCTGATTGCGGCAGAGTGTTGCCGGCGCTTACGCCTGCTGCAAGCACAACGCCTTCACACCTCTCTGCATAGCAGGAGATGGGCTTTACGGAAGGTTCAATGGAGTCTGGAACATGAGAAGCCAAGTCTTCTTCCTCCATGTGAAGGAGTAGAACAGACCTGTCCGTCATCCCTTGAAAGTAGTTTTACTGCAGGCCATAAAGCGAGATATTTGTCACATACTAGTCTGCACGCAAACAAAAGCGCTTTGCGGTCTGCAAAACACGCATACTGGCATCGTGCGTCCAGCACTTTCCCATTCCGCACTATCGCATGCAGACAGCACACCATGCCCTGTCTGCATCTTATGCGGCCTCGCTGAAATAAGTGGGTCAGCACCCGACCTGCGAAGCAGATGCAGACCAAATATATAGTCACGTGCATGGGCCCTTAATAGGGAGATGAGCAGGAAAACCTTCAAGTGCGGAGTAGGATCCTCCAGAGATAAAACCAAGAAACGTAACCATGTGGGGGCACATCGTTATACGATCCAATGACAACTCGCAAGGATGACTGTACATTTTTCATGCATAGCCAGCAATTCCCTAATAGACGTATCCAGGCCTACAACTGGTCCGTCAGGAGAGGAGCGCGACGACCCTGCACAGAATACAGGCTTCGTTCACAGCAGCCTTCATTCTGCTTAGGTGCAGACCCCTCCAATTAGGATTTGTCGCCTGCACAACGTAACCGTACAGCGATATAAAGCTCTTCGGCTCGGACGACTTGCATTTTGGCTTGGTGGTCCTTCTATATGGAAGCAATTATCTCGTTACATTGATTCATTGGGTCAACAAAAGATCTGGAAAATATGAAGGCAAACGGACGTCCGTGCAAAGTACAAAGAGCAGGTGGAGCCTGGGGAAGAGGAACGTCATCGCTCATGGTATGTCTATGGGCGCAGAGGTCTCTCCTGACAATGCGTGCATCAGTATGGAAAATATTAAGGGGGCGTCCGCCGGGCAGAGGGGACATCAGCTTACTGAAAGTTTAGCTTTCTTCGGCTTTACAGACGTCAAGCAAGTTTCCACTTCTGAGCTCTTCCAGGGAGCAGAGACGTCAGACCTGGAATGTCCTCCATCCTTGGTTACCAGAAGGACGGAGGCAGAGTACACAGAGCAGATAAACAGTGCGGACGTTTGTCTAAGCATTCCCAGCAGGTAGCCCCCAGAACAATGGGGGGGGCGAGGGTAGAAGGAGCCGCTGTCTGGATCACGCCGCCATTGTTTGCTCACAATCTGTCTCTCTGTAGCCGAGCAAACTTCATCTCCAGAGCAGACTGCTGGAAAGTGAAATGTACACCTCGTCCGTCACTCAGCGCCGACCTCAGGTCAATGCCTCGCGGACAACGGGGGTAACAAAACCCAAACATGGCCCACCCGCAGCAATGCTCCAAACCGGAAGAAAGGGGAGCTCGTCTAAGTTGGTTTTGATATTTTTGCTTAAAACCTTTACATTTGCGACAGTGCCGCCTGTTCTGTAGTTCCTCCTGGAAATGCAGGCATAACCTGGTGCCGTTTCTCTTGTCTAAAGGGTGCGTCCGTATGAATCAACGCTGTCCAATTAGTGCTGGCAGAATAAGGGGTCATCTGTATTTCGCGGTCCGCAAGTAGTCCATGTTGCATCCATAATTTTGTGGATCCCCGTTTTGCGTACCACAAACTACATACGGTCATGTAAAGGCACCTTTAAACCAATTAAGGACGCAAACCCAGATGGTAATGTTTCCAGAAGGAATAACAGAGGAACAGGAATAATGCAGTGTTTAAGCTGCAGAACTAACTACATGAGGAATTTAAAGCTTAAAGTGCAACGTACTTTTGATGTCATAGGGACAAAAGTTTAGATTGGGGGGGGTCTGAGCGCTTCGACCCCCCCCCCCCCCACTGATTTTTAGAACGAGGGGCAAGAAGTGCTCGCTTAGCACGTTCTCTCTCCGCGCGAGCTGCAGGACAGTAAGCAAGACAGACTCAGTAGAAAGTCTGTGGGCCCGTCTCACTTCTGTCTAGTGCAAAGAGAGAGCGGTTGGTGGGGGGGTCTCAGTGCTCAGACCCCCACCGATCTAAACTTCTGATATCAAACGTTTGCTGAGGGTACAGAGTCACCTTAAATTAAAGGGATTCTGTCACCTCGTTTTAGCTCGCGCATCGCAGGATTACGCCAATCTAACTGATGAAAGGAGGAGATTCGGAGGACGCAGGCGGTGCTGGGCTCCTTCACAGGGAGCGGTCCTGGGCTCCAAGAAGGTTAGTACAGCCCCTTGGGCTCCTTACAAAGCTCATTTACATATCTATAAAATCATTTTTTAAACACAATAAAAGGACACAGCCCTATATTGCAGACATGCTAGCGGCGATCTAGCCGTGCATGTCCGCATCTCTATAACCTAAAACGAGGAGACAGAATCCCTTTAAAGGGTTTCTACCACTTGCATATGACATATTTGGTGTTCAGACACTAGCGATCCGCTAGTGTCTGATGTACCATACAAGCTAATTATTACATTAATCCGTTCGGCCGTTTGGTTAAAAAAAGGACTTTTATATTTATGCAAATGAGCCTCTAGGTGCTATGCGGGCGTTTTTCCAGCACCTAGAGGCTCCGTCTACCTTGCAGTTTGCCGCCCAGCGCCTCGCTCCAGCACGCCCATCTTCAACTCTATTCGATCCTCCCCCTGCTTCTGCCTTCCGAAATCTCGCGCCTGCGCCGTTCGTCGCGGCATTCGGCGCAGTCAATGTCTGACCGCTCCGTGCTCAGACATTTCCACTGCGCTGATGACATCGGCGCAGGCGCAGTGGAAATGTCTGAGCAGGGAGCGGTCAGACATTGACTGCGCCTGCGCCGAATGCCTCGACGAACGGCGCAGGCGCGAGATTTCGGAAGGCTGAAGCAGGGGGGAGGATCGAATAGAGTTGAAGATGGGCGTGCTGGAGCGAGGCGCTGGGCGGCAAACTGCAAGGTAGACGGAGCCTCTAGGTGCTGGAAAAACGCCCGCATAGCACCTAGAGGCTCATTTGCATAAATATATAAGTGCTTTTTTTGACAAAACGGCCGAACGGATTAATGTAATAATTAGCTTGTATGGTACATCAGACACTAGCGGATCGCTAGTGTCTGAACACCAAATATGTCATATGCAAGTGGTAGAAACCCTTTAAGGCTCGGTGCACATTAGGAGGGGGGGAATCTCCTGGATTGTGTGGGATTAGGGGGGGGGGGGGGGGGGGTCGCTTATTAAAACAGAAATACGCCTATGTTAGCCGCATTTCTGGCGCAAAGTTCCTTTGCGCCCGCAATCTATGACTATTCCCTGCTCAGGTCTAAGAGAAGTGGGGGAGGAGTGGACGGAGAAGGGCCGGCAAACAGTCTCATTCACCATTTTCTATGCTTACGTAAGACAGTGAGCAGCACCTCCACGTAACTTTGGCGATCTACCGCCAGTGCAGGGGCTTATTAACACCGGCATCTAAAGCGGCAGTCTTAGAAAATGTGTCCCCAAGACTTTTCAAGGTGCAATGTCCACGAGGGGCGGCCGGGAAGATCTCGAGTAGCATCTCTAGAGAAAAGCGTCATTAAAGAAACAAATTTATCAAACAACAATTTGATACATTTGGTGCAGATTACACCAGAATTTACCACATGATAAATTCTTCCCACTGCATACATCTTTGGCATTAGACGTCAGGAGGATCTCCCGATATATAGCCCCAGCGCTACGAGCGCCACTTTATAAAATACCCCACACATACAGGAAGATGTGCCGCCATCTTTAAAGCCCAGAGATAAAACAAACCAACTCAAGAAAAAAAAAAGTTAAACTGTGCCAGATACTTTATTAAACGATTTTTACGAGTCGGGAGCGATCACTCGTCAGGTGACGGGTGGCTCATTTACACGGGGCATCTTGTGGTCACGGGCCGTTTGGCGACTTCAGTATGCAGTGATGCGATCTTATAACACGCCATAAAACTGCATGTCATCCGACGCTGCAATGCAAAAAAATATAAACTGCAATCATGAAACTGCATGCACACGGGCAATGTAACGGGAGGGAGTACATAGACTACATCAATGCAATAAATCGCTCCATTTTTCACCATGGAGTCCTGATTTTTTTTTTAATTAAATAAAAATCTCAATTCTGAAAAGATTCTTTACTTGTTATTCAGGCAGGGAGCATTCATTTCTGCTTTGTACATGGACGCCTACCTTTTCCCATCTCCTCCGCTGAGTGAGCTCTGCTGTGTAACAGTCACGTTCTAGGGGACGGATCCTCCGCTGGTGCAGCTTTGTAATCAGATTACAGTGTGCACTGCGTCCCATCAGTGGTCTCTCCTTATCTGCACGGTCAATAGTTATACTTTAACACTACTCCTCTCCCACTACCCCCAAACCTCCCGCTTGTCCACTTCAGCTACAGCCTGCCCTATTAAAAGGGTTCTTCACCCCTGGGGGTCCTTTTGGGCAGACCCCCCACCCAGCGTGGTCAGATACATAGAGGGAATCATACTGGTCCACAGCCACTGGGTTTTGGCTCCATCGCAGCCACACTGCGGATCTCCAGAGTTAGCTTGGTCTTGGGACCTGCAGTCAATGACTGGCTGCAGCAGTGACGTGACCCCCATGCATCAAGTGAACTAGTGTCATGTCACATGGGGGGGCACATCAATGCTGCAGCAAGTCACTGGTCACGTGGCCTGCATCAAACTGGATGCTGAGGCAGGGAGACTGGAGATTTGGGGTGAGGCAGCAATTGAGCTGGAACCCAGTGGTCGGGGATCAGGTAAGTAAGAGGCCCTCCGCAAGTCCAGCCAAGCTGAGGGAAGGGGGGCGACTACCCAAAAGGCCCATGGGGTGAACAACCCCTTTAAACCTTTCCAATACCTGAGCAGGCAGCAAACCAAAATACACAAAAGGACATGATGAGAGAAGTAGTGAATCACAGGTGACCTCTGGACTGGGAGGGTGAGGACACAACCACAAGCCGCGAAGCGCCGCGCCAATTTTAGGTTAGGACCCACTCAGAGGCAACCTTGGCGTGGTGAGTGGGCTTATTGCCTTTTGATCAAAATGTACACAAATGCCTCATTTAGCATGTAGCTTGGAGGTGGTACACATGCGCTATTTAGTGCTGTCTCCTGCAGGAACGCAGGGATGAGATCATAGCATTAGCAGTGAATGTGCAATTCCTTTCTTCTTTTCTCTCCTTATTTAATACACAACCACAAGGCCCAGCACGAGCCATAGGAAGGGCAATCATTCAAGACACCAGAACAGAAAAATGTTTTGCCTATAGCTGTTTACATAGAGTTTTTAGGCTACTTTCACTGGATCCGACAGGGTTCAGCAAAAACGCTTCAGTTACTGATAATACAACAGTCTGCATCCGTTATGAACGGATCCGGTTGTATTATCTTTAACATTGCCAAGATGGATCCGTCATGAACTCCATTGAAAGTAAATGGGGGACAGATCCGTTTTCTATTGTGGCAGAGTTAAACGGATCCGTCCCCATGGACTTGCATTGTGGGTCATGCATCCCATGACGTAAAGAAAACCGCAGCCGGTATGAGAACGGAACGGAATGCATTATGTTCAGTTATGTTTTGTCCCCATAAAACGCTTTTTCTAGTACTGAGACCCTATGACGGTTCTAAATACCGGAAAATAGAAACACTAGTGTGAAAGTCGCTTAACTTGTGGCTTCTGCTGTGCTTTTTACCACAATCTTACAAATTGAAAAAAATTTTGTAAAACCACTGTGGTTTCATTGATCTTTCACATTAAAGACGTCTAATCTCTCCTGACATCTGTTTTAGTAACTACCAGTACTTGCAAATAATTCTGGAACGTCTTTCCATATGACTAGGTTGTGGTGTTCCTCTATTATTCCTATTAGAAGCTTATAAATGAATTGCCAGCAGGTCAGAGCACCTTTACCACTTGAGAGCTGGACTTTGTTCTATTTGCAATGAAGGTCCGCCTGGGTGTTACCAGTTGGGGCGCGTCTCTGCACAGTCTGACACTATCCAATGTCCTTTAGGATATGAAAGAATTATGTGATAGCAGTAATGGCATGACAGACCACAACTCTCATCATCAGCCTGCGTCTAATGGGATTACACGAATAGGGATGGGGTTTCTCTTCCCCATAAAGGAGCAGGACGACATTTCAGGAACTGCTGCAGCTTCCAGTAGCTGCAGATCCACAGGGAATCACCTCACCGCCACAATAATAATCCGGATCTGTTTCACTAACCTCCACCCTCCACTGACCTCGCCCTGACACTTTCAGCACTGGGGAGCCGCACATCTGCCAGATCACCACTGGATAAGGCGTCGCGCCCTTTATGGGTCAGAAAAATATTAAGCAGCAGACTGTGGGCAGATTCATATCTCAGTGAAAGCGCCCAGAACCTCACAGAGCGAGCGAGGATCTCAGGGGGAACGATGACGATTCAGCAGAAGACAATATAACCCTGAACGTAGGCAGTAACATTCACTACAATCTGCTCCTGCCGTGCAACTAGGCACATGTGCCATACAGAGCACTGGGAAAGCTGGGTAACCCTCTGCTGAGGACGCCACAAGGGCAGCCTTACTGGTCAACCAAAAAAAAAAAACCACGGGATTGTTGCACAGGGATGCAAAATAGGACTCCTTTCCAGAAACAGCGCCGCGCCTGGTCATGGCTTGCAACTTGGCTCCATTGGCAGAAGCTGCAATACCAAAGACAACCTGTGGCCAGATATATCGCTGTGCACTCTCCTATAAAGGGATTGTGTATTTCACTTTGAGGGCCCCGTTCTAGAGACAGGCTGGCATAGCGATATGCCAATGTTTACGATGGGCTAACCCCTTTGAGAACATGATCAAACCTCTGAAGGAACCTTCCTAAATCACAAATACCCCACACACAAGCGAGGTAAGGGTATATTCCCACGTGGCAGATTTACTGCAGGAATTAACACCAGTACCATTCCAGTGAAGCACGTGGATTTCTGCAGGCCTCCTCCAGATCTCCTGCAACCCCACGAGCAAAGGTCATTTTAGGACAGCCTGCGCCCACCAGTTTATAGAGAGCACAGGTGTCACAGAGGGCGACTCCGCAGTTAGGAGACCAGACGCGAAATAGCTCTGCTACTACATGAAACCAGTCAATGGCCGCTGGGTGCTCTATAGTAAACTGGGAAAAGACCCAAACCAGATTCTCCATCGTGCGGACGACTTCCTCCTCTGGACTTGGCAGCAGCGGAGCGCTGAAATCTGACAACCTGCATGCACCGCGGCGGACCTGACCGTTGTGGTCTGTGTGGGAACAGAAACCCTGGTGTGAGTCAGCCGGTCACCTCCAGCAGCGCAGGGTCAACCTTTGGACGCTCCCTCGTCAGCCATTCACGTCAACCTCTCCCTCTGCAGACAAGATAAGTGCATTCATTCCCCCCAGATATGACGGCAGAGGGAGGAAGAAGGGACCACTGCAGACCACTCATGGCCTCCTGCTATGTGCCATACACTTTAGATTATTATCAGCCAGCAACTACTACTCCCATTATTCCTATACAAGTGCATGCAAGGATTCGGCCAAGAGAGATGGTTGCCAGCTCAAACCCCCTTCACTCCAGCACCGCCACTGCAGCCACGACTGGCCTCAGTGGTATACCACCACCATGAAACCACTGAGACCAGTGATCAGACCTGGTGAGTTTATTAATATTTTTAACACCATGTCTGCCTTTCATCCCATTTTTTAACTTGGGAAACGCCCTTTTAAATAGAAGCCGTCACCTCACTTGACATCCCTGTTAGAAACTACTTGCAATCTCCAGGTAACAACAATCCTGAAGCCTCTATTCTTCTATGTTATGTCATTCCTCTATTATCCCTACTAGAAATGTATGAATGACATGTCAAAGGTCCAGCTGGGTGTTAGCTGTTGGGAGGTCCCTGCACAGTCCGACAGTATCCAATCAGTGCTGCCAGTGTCAGACTGAAGGGGACCCCCTCCCCCCCAACTGGACCCCCTAGTGCAGACTGCATTCATAAAATTCTAGAATGAATAATGGAAGAATGGTACATCATACAGTCATAAGACTAGATGCTCCAGAATAGTTATTACATGGTGGATGCAATTAATTACTACATCAAATGCGTCAGAAGAGGTGACAGGCCTTTAAGGGGATATTCCAATCTCATGATTTGTGGCATAGTGCCACAGATAGGAGTGGACCCCAGAGGTAGGACCCACACCTATCCTGCAGAAGTGGGTCCCCTTCGCTCTATTCACTGCTATGGGACGCCCAAAAACAGTCAAATCGGGTGTGCGCGGCTACCTTTGGAATTCCTATAGCTCGGCAGTGGAATGGAGGGTGGTGGCGCTTAAGGAGATAGGAGAGGGTCCTAGAGGTGGGACCCGCACCCCTCTGGCATATCCCAGCAACATACCACAAATCTTGAGCTGGGAACTCCCCTGTAAGTCCAGTCCACTAGAAATTCTGTACCTAACTAATAAGACATCTAAAAGCGGAAATCTCTGCGGCTCTCAGTCCAGGATGACGTCTCCGGTGAATTCTAAGGATAATCTTAAGACTCCAGCTTCCTACTTGAGGTGTGTGTGTTAAATAAGTCAACAGGACACACCCAATGCCGATGATGGAAGGAAAGAAAAATCACTGGATATATTAGATTCATAGATCCTACAGGGATTCCCCCCCCCCCCCCCCTCCTCGCCGGTTTCGGCCGGGGCTGCAGGAAGGAAAAGTCGTGCACTTGCCGAATGTCTTAATGAAAGAAAGGTTTATCCTTCGACTGGCGAGCGCGTCGCAGAAGGGAGTTAACCAGAAATGCGAGGCAGATTATTATGTCAAGCGTAAAGCATTTAACCTGCTTCATTCCCAAGTCCGACGCTGCCGCCCAAGGCTTGTGCTGATCACTGGTGATAGGAGGCGGCGGAGAGTGATAAGGGGGGGGGGGGTGACAGCAGCGCTGCAGGCCCTCGCCGCCTCCTGCAAGACGCGCAGCTGCCGCTGGTGAGTGAAAGGTGCAGAAATTCACTGCTGTCTCCACCAGGCAAGTCAGTGCAGATTCTGTCCTGACAGCCGCCAGCGCGCATGCTCGTGGAAGGGGTCCACTACTCCTACATATACCACCATGGGTACGACCAATGCAACCCCTCTATATGTGCCCCATCAGGGCATCCTGTAGGGCGGCCGCCCCTCTATTCACCACAGTTCTGGGTCTGTTCATGGCTGGTGTTCGGCCACTGATCGCTCAGGGTTTCTGGAGTTAAACTGATCACGGGGCCAATCTTGGGGGGCTTATAATGACAACCCATTTAAAGGGGATCTCTAAAATATCTTCTAGATCAGGGGTGCTCATCCTACAGGCCTCCAGCTGTTGCAAAACAACAATTCCCAGCATGCCTGGGCAGCCTACAGCTCTTAGGGCATGCTGGGAGTTGTAGTTTTGCAACAGCTGGAGGGCCGCAGGTTGAGCATCTCCGTTCTAGATAATGGCTACAAAATATCTGAAGGAAACGGACAAGAATCCAAACCTTGGATGTTGGTTGGAGATTTCAAGAACTAAAGCTACTTTCACACTAGTGTTAAAGTTTTCTGGTATTGAGATCCGTTATAGGGGCTCAATATGGGAAAAAAAACGCTTCAGTTTTGTCCCCACTCATTGTCAATGGAGACCAAACTGAACTGAACGCTCCAAAATGCATTCCGTTCCGTTTAGTTCCCACACCGGAGAGCAAACCGCAACATGTTGTATTTTGCTTCCCGTCCTGGGAAAAACGGATCCGGCATGACCCCCAATGCAAGTCAACAGGGGCAGATCCGTTTTCTCTGACAATAGAAAACGGATCCGTCCCCCACTGATTTCCAATGGAGTTCATGACTGATCCGTCTTGGCTATGTTAAAGATAATACAACCAGATCCGTTCATAACAGATGCAGACTGTTGTATTATCCGTAACGGAAGCGTTTTTTTGCCGAAACCTGCCTGATCCAGCAAAAACGCTAGTGTGAAAGTAGCCTAAGACAGCCTGATCTTCTACCAGCAGTTAAGGAGGATCTGAGAATTAAGGGGTATTCCGATCTTATCAGTAGGATATATCCCCACTTTAGGATCAAATGCTGCTGCCCACCCCCAGCGATCCGGAAAACGCAGGGTCTGTGGCGCCCACCTTGCTGACGCTTATGGTGCCGGCTGCAATTCTCTGCACAGCTGGGTGGTCAACGGCCCAGGAGAAACGTACGAGGGGCTGTAGTGCGCCCTTAAAGGGGTTCTCTCACTTTCGGCAAGAGGCATTTATCATGTAGAGAAAGTTAGCACAAGGCACTTACCGATATATTGTTACTGTCCATCATGCGCGTCTGTTTTTTGTACAGTTTTTGGTGCGGATACAGAGGGGGGGCGGTGGGGGAATGCCCTTTTTTTTTTACTGAAAAACTATCACACACACAGGTCAAAGGCCACACACAAAAAAAAAAAAAAAACGCATAACACAAACTTTGTAGGTGGATTTTCAAAACCCGTGGTGTAATACCGCCTTAAATGTGTTACGTCCGTGTTGCTGATCTGGTGGCTTCCATGACTCGGGGTGGTGCCACCGACTACAGTGTGACACACAGATACAGGGTCGCTCAGGGCGAGACCCAGCCGGGATCAGGTCCCCCTGAAAGCACACAAACAAGTGGCCCCCCGGCTCCAGCAATGTAACATATGGCAGTGATACTATGTGACAGCACAAGTGCGAAAACACAGCAGCTGGCAACATAGCAGAGGCCAAGTAACAACCTGTCCGCACAAGATCTCCCCCCCACCCTCCCCCGAGGAAGATGCTCCACGGAACGGCGGGATAATGACCATAGAGAACAGACACACGACCTTACCACCCCCTCCAAGAGGTTCTGCAGCAGACGTGTACACCAGCAGCCAGCGCCTTCCATTAATGCAACTTACAGCAACAATCCGGGCAATTCGCACAGCGCAGTAATGAGAGGAGATCTCTGCGCTTTTACAGGAATGTACCCCAGGGATCAGTCACTGGAGGACGGGGTTCTTCTTTACGCTGAAATCACACAGGGCTCAAAAAAATAAATAAAAAAATGCATGTGTGATTCCTGCCTTAGAGAGGATTTCTTCCCTCTGCAAACAGCGCCACCGATGTCCACAGGCGGCATGCGGTACTGCGGCTCACCTCCATTCATATCATTGGTCCTGAGATGTAATACCAGACACAGCCTATAGATAAAAGCGGCGGCATTTCCGGAAAGAAAAAAGATAAAATAAATAAGGACTACTTTTTCAGCGGACTGATACCACCGCCCATAATGACAGCTTAAGCCTTAATTGACACATCACGGTCACCAGCAAATACAAACTACAACGCTCATCGGATCCAGGCCAAAACCAATAAACGATTTCAGCCCAGGACTTCTTTAGTGACATCACCACCACAATAATAGATCAAGCAGAACGACCCCCGACATTTCATCAGAGGAGGACGATTCTTCATTTCGGATAGGGGAATCGGGGGGGGGTACATGCCATTGCTGGTAGGTGCCCGCCAATAAGATTTGGCACCTACAGCTTATTAATGAGTCAATTATCTGTCAGCCCCTCGTTATTGGAGGAACCAGGCACAAAGAATATATAGGGCTGTCCAGAACACCCCCTCCCTAAAGAGGTTCTGCAGCAGCTGAGCCAGCCCGCTCCAGTCTATGACACTTGTCTGAATCCACTGGCTGCCCAAGAATAAAAAAGGAATTAAAGGGGAGGAGCAACAACTTTGGGGGGGGGGGATAGACAATGTGGGTTACTCCTGGCAGGGAGGCCACACTGGGGACTGTCCCCGGGCACTGCTGGGACAAGGCATTGTGTGCACTGGGTCCTATGGACCGCTAGGATAGGAGGCGAGCAGCGGCTTACCCCCAGCGGCAACACCCCCTCCCCCCCGGAGCCCCACAGGTGGCCTATACCGCGTCCTCACCTCCTCAGTGCCCGGACCAATGTGCTGCTGCTGCCTCTCGCCGTCTCCCTCAGGTGGAGCTGTCCGGCGGCTCGCCATGATTCCCCGTGCGGATTACCAAGGAGAAGCGAAGGAGTCCACATTGGAGGGAAGGAAGGAGAGCGGTGACATGTCACCGGGGCACCGTGCTGCGGAGGAGCCGGGGCAGGACTGCGCTCTGCCGGAGAACCGCGGACATCGTGTCACCCGCTCCCCAGTGTACAGAGAGTGTGTGTGCGAGCGAGGGGCGCTCTGAGAGCGGGAGGGGGCGTGGTTCCAGAGCTCTGGCCAATCGGGAGGCGGTATCCGTGTCACCTGCCCCGCCCACCCATTTTAACCTTTTCGGAGGCGGCGGTGGGATTTTTTTTTAGCGCCTTTGGCGAGTACGTGGGGCTTTAGTCGGCTCTAGCGGCGAAGAGGTTAAGATAAGGAGGCGGGGTAAATGACGCCAGTAACACCGAGGCATGAAAACTGGGCGGGGTGAATGACGTCACCCTCCTGAATGTTTAAGAAGTGGGTCGGGGATGAAGGCGTTTAGGGTAGCTGCTCTAGGGGAGGGCGGTCATTGCTGGGCGCGATACCAGCGGACTGGACCGAACTGTGCAGCAAACAGTCTGGTTAGCTGACGGCAGGTGTCTATGGACATGCCCTTGAAGGTGTCCATGGTGGAAGCTGTGTCTTTATTCTTCACTATGATTGCTGTCAGTGAATGGGAATAGTCCTGCGCAAGCCTTCTCACAGCCTGCAGAGAGACATGGGTGCAGACTGGAGAGCCTTGTGCTCTGTAAATCCTTGATATACAGTCATGGTGAATAGTGAGCCGATTGAAGCCCACTAAGTGAAAATGTAATCCGCCGTGAAGCCGAATTTACTTGTGCGTCGTGGTAGCGAATTGATTTTCCCTGAATAGCGGTAAAAAAATGACAAAATCATATCTCATCCTTGTGATCGCAACGAGCCGCCGGTATGACGTCACCACGGGCCGCGCCAGATCTTCAATAAAGAATGCAGCGGGCGGCTCATCGCGATCAAACGGATGAGGTAAGTATAAGTTTAAATATTTTTATTTATTTTACACTCTTATTATTTAGCAGCTGTAAAGGCGGCATCTGAGGAAGGGGGGGGCACAATCGCTGCTCCCTGTCATTGCGCCCGCTACTTACAAAGAAATGCTCTTCGTGACGAATGAAATTTTTTGGGAAAGTTCAGCGAAGCAGCCGAATTGAATTTTACAATATTTCGCTCATCTCTAATTGTGAATCCCCAGCTGTGAGAAGTATTAGTTCTGCAGGGTACAGCCTCCCCATGTGACGATCAGCAAGCAGAGGTCTTGAAAATGGTGCCAAATGGCAATACAAAACCATGTAAGGGCTCGTATTTTATTTCCGAGTCCATTCACTTCAATAGGGCAGAAAAAAACAAAACAGTAATGACTCCGTGTTCGTTCCATTTCCAAATGTCCATTACACAAAAAAATAGAGCGTGTCCTATTATTGTCCACATTACGGACCAGGATAGGACTGTTCTACCAGGGGCCGGCCGCTCTGTTCCGCAAAATACATACGGTCGTGTGCATGAGCCCTGAGGGTAAGATCCCACTAGAGATTGAGAGAAGCTGTTATGGTTTCCGCCATGGGTTTTCCTTTTGATCTGAATGGAGCAGGTTATGGGCTCGTTCACACAAACGTTTTTTGCATTCCGTATACGTTCTGTATACGGAACCATTCATTTCAATGGTTCCGCCAAAAAAACGGAATGTACTCCGTATGCATCCCGTTTTTCCGTTCCATTCAAAGATAGAACATGTCCTATTATTGCCCGCAAATCACGTTCCGTGGCTCCATTCAAGTCAATGGGTCCGCAAAAAAAAAAAAGGGAACGCATACGGCATGTATGCCGTTTTTTGAGGAACCATCTATTGAAAATGTTATGCCCAGCCCAATTTTTTCTATGTAATTACTGTATATGCCATACGGAAAAACGGAATGGAACCGGAAACGCCACTGAAACGAAAACGGCCCGCAAAACACTGAAAAAGCCATACGGTCGTGTGAACAAGCCCTATCTCTGAGGCTTGGCGAGCGTTCTGAGCAGTAACGGTGCCAAAAGCGGACTTGTACATACTAGGCACAGCCTGAAATACCGCACGGCAAAAAACCTCGGCCCAATGAACTGCGGCGTGGCCTACCATTGAAAACAATGGAAGGTGGCTCGAGTAGATCTGGTCCAGTTTTTAACGCTGAAACCCGCACCCAAAAAACAATGCCTCTGTGGTCACAAAGTTATGGTAGAAATGTATTAACCCTTTATGCCGGGGACCACTGCACCCCAGGTCATCAGTTGTTCACTTACAATAGAAATGTCGAACTTCAGAACTGACTGTGCCCGGACATCTTGGCGCGGGTCAGTGTCCTTGCAAATGAAAGGGGTTGTACCAAGTTTGCAGGTTATCCCCTTGCCACAGAGTCAGGGATAACTGGCTGATCGCTGGGACCTCCATCGATCCCAAGAACGGGGGTCCTGTTCCCCTAATCTGATGTTCCCTACTGCTCCAGTCGTTCTTTATGGGACTACCTGCCATAGCCGAGCGCTGTAGGTTGCCATCTCCGGCAGTCCCATAGAAAATGAATGGTGGAGCGGGGCAGATGCCTGACCTGCTGCTCCATCAGAGTGGGGGACCGGGACCCCTGTTTTCAGGATTGGTGGGGGTTCTGGCAGTCGGACCCTCAGGGATCGGCTAATTATGCAAACTTGGCACAACCCCTTTAAGCTGGATGATCGCCACCTTCTCATGATGTGTACCAGGCTAACTGATGCCAACTATTGGTAGATATTTTTTGAAGGCTTGAACTTAAAGATCTGCATCCCATCCATGGAAGCCCAGACCGGGCCACAGATCAGGGCAGAGATCGATCAGCTGTACCTTCCCAGCCGTGAACAACAAGATGTCTGAAATCCCTATTGTGCGACCAGCTTAAATGGGTCCTCTGCTTTCTGCACACATTTCAAGAATGCCATCATCTGATATGTAATGGAGTAAGAATCTGCTTTATCGCTTCAGTTCTTACCTTATCCCTCATGGAGATCCTCCGCTGCCCATGGGTCATGATGTAAGCAACTTGCGGTGGCCATACTGTAGCTTTCCCAAGATGGTGTGTCTTCTACTGCGCAGGCGCCGTCTTGGTAAAGGTGTGGGCGCTGTGGTTTGTTTATATCAGCCATGGAGGGGATCTCCATGCAGGATAAGGTAGACTCTGAAGCAATGCTGTGGTTTCCTTTGCCATTACCCATTACTGTATGGCATTTCTGAAATATATGCAGAAAGTGCACAACCCCTTTAGGTCAACTATCATTGCAGACACAAAGAAGATTTTCACAGGGTTTGTCAGCCCCTTTAAAGGGGTTGTCTGGTTAAGGCCTCATGCACATGACCGTGCCGTTTTTTGCGGTACGCAAAAAAACTGAAGGCTCCCGTGTTGCCTTCAGCAATATAAATGCCTATTCTTGTCCGCAAATCGCGGACAAGAATAGGACATGGTATATTTTTTTGGCGGAGCTACGGATAAAAATCAGTTTTTATTATTAACTACTGAACCAAAATGAGTAATAGCATTATGTATTAATATATCGCAGTATAAGGATTATAAGAAGCCCCCCCCCAAAAAAAAAGACTTTAGTGGGGTGACAGAAGCCCTTTAAGAACAGAAGGAAGATTATTTTGCTGTGAGGGATGTTTTTTTTGTTTTTATATAAGAAAATATTAAATTGCTAGGTTAAATCATAATAATAATAATAATCTTCATATATCATCAAGTTCCACCTCTGCCTACAAGACATGCTTCTATAGGAGAATATCTGGTGCTGTCTGGAGGCACCATATAGCGGCACAATCTGTACCTACGGCAATGTATGCCGCAGTAAAGTCTCTGCGTCCACTGCACTGGCATGGTGTGCCACCCCCGATCAGAGAAATGACCCTATAGCGATGCCGGAATGATATGTAATTCCCATACAGCTTATCTCTGCAATAAATGTGCTGTGTAAGCAGTGTATCCGTGTACCACCGCCATCTACATGTGAATGATTGATGATATATAGCTTCCTGCAGTCATTACACTAATGTAGCTGTTGTGGGCTACAAATGCAGCAAGCCAAGGTGGAGTGGAGGATGGGAGTGGTAGTGGCTCTGGCTGCAGTAGTTATTCACAGTGGCAGTCCTCACACCGATAGTCCCCCAGGGTCGGGCAATGACAGGAGGGCACACCCTGATGTTGGGGCTCTTGCCTGATGGTAGTTGGGGGGCCCATGGTGTTGTGGGTTTGATACATGTGCAAGGCAGGAGATGTAGGTGCTGTGGCCGGCGAATAGTGCTGGAGTCAGTAACCAGGCCAGATGTAGAAAAAAAGTCTCTCTTTATTTAAGTGCAAAATGGAAGTTGTAGTACATCCAACAGTATCAAAACACAGTTCCTAAACCACAGTACAAATCCTCCCTGATAGCAATGTATGGATATGAGCAATGCTGGGGGTTATCCTTCCTGTTATTGATACAAAGTTTCCCTCTGCAGAATCTAAGGCTGACAATATTCTAGTTATTGTGGCTGTAATTCCCAGCTGAGGGGCACAGGATTAAGATACGGTTGGCCGGACCAGGAGAAAATAGTTGACTGGCTTACACAAGACACCCAATCTTCAACAGCTTCCGCTAAGAACCTTGACGCACCATCCTCCTCCAGCTCAGCTTTGGTCACCCCTCTCCCACCCGCCGCCACCACCACCACTACCACCACAGCCACTTCACTTGATCCCTCAGAGGAGTTATTTACACATCAGTTGGATGAAATTAGTGATGCGCAACCATTATTGCCAGGGGATGTAGATAACAGGGATGTGTCTCAGTCAGGTAGCATTACACACATGGACGTACAGTGTGATGATGATGTTGTACCCGCTGCTGCTTCCTTTGAGGTGTCAGATACAAGTGAAGCGGTTGATGATGACGATGTGTCCGTGGATGCCACATGGGTGCCTGCTCGAAGAGAAGAAGAAGAGGGGGAAAGTTCAGAAGGGGAGACAGAGAGAAGGAGGAGACGAGTTGGAAGCAGGGGGAGGTCGTCGCAAGGAGCTAGTGGCACAGTCAGACAGCATGTATCGGCACCCGGGGTCAGCCAGACAGCACACCAATCAACGCATGCTGTTGCCACCACCAGAATGCCGTCATTGCAAAGCTCAGCAGTGTGGCATTTTTTGTGTGTGTCTGCCTCTGACAACAGCGATGCCATTTGCAACCTGTGCCAAAAGAAACTGAGTCGTGGGAAATCCAACACCCACCTCAGTACAACTGCTTTGCGAAGGCACATGATTGCACATCACAAACGCCTATGGGATCAACACATGATGACGAGTAGAAGCAGCACACAAGCTCAAAGCCACCATCCTCCTCCTGGTCCAGCATCTTCAGCCACGTCAACCACTGCTGTCCTCCTTGCCCCCTCTCAACCACCCGCCACTCCGCCTCTCACCTTCAGCAGTTCCATCTCATCTACCCACAGTCAGGTGTCTGTAAAGGAAATGTTTGAGCGTAAGAAGCCAATGTCACAGAGTCACCCCCTTGCCCGGCGTCTGACAGCTGGCTTGACGGAAGCCCGCTTTTACCATACCAGCTGGTGGAGTCTGAGGCCTTCAAAAAATTTGTCGCTATTGGGACACCACAGTGGAAGGTACCCGGACAAATTTTTTTTTCAAAAAAGGCAATCCCAAACCTCTACTCAGTGATTGAAAAGGAAGTCATGGCATCTCTAGCATACAGTGTTGGGGCATGGGTCCATCTGACCACTGATACCTGGTCTGCAAAGCACGGTCAGAGCAAGTATATCACCTACACTGCGCATTGGGTCAACCTGCTGACGGCTGCCAAGCATGGAATGCGTGGCTCTGCAGCGGAGTTGGTGACACCGCCACGACTTGCAGGCAGGCCTACTGCCACCTCCTCTACTCCTCCTACTCCATCCTCTTCCATAACCTCCTCGGCTGAGTCCTCTTCTGCTGCGGCGTCTGGCTGCACATCAACTGAATCCCCCCAGCTCCCCAGGGGCTATTCCACATCCCGGATACGACAGTGTCACGCTGTCTTCGGGTTGACTTGCCTGAAAGCAGAGAGCCACACCGGACCAGCACTCCTGTCCGCCCTGAACGCACAGGTGGATCAGTGGCTGACCCCGCACCAACTGGAGATCGGCAAAGTGGTGTGTGACAATGGAAGCAATTTGTTGGCGGTATTGAATTTGGGCAAGTTGTCACATGTGCCGTGCATGGCACATGTGTTGAATCTCATCGTACAACGCTTTGTGTCTAAGTACCCAGGCTTACAGGACGTCCTCAAGCAGGCCAGGAAGGTGTGTGGCCATTTCAGGCGTTCCTACACGGCCATGGCGCACTTTGCAGACATTCAGCGCCGAAACAACATGCCAGTGAGGCGCTTGATTTGCGACAGCCCGACACGTTGGAATTCAACACTCCTAATGTTCGACCGCCTGCTTCAACAAGAAAAAGCTGTTAACGAGTATTTGTATGACCGGGGTGCTAGGACAGCCTCTGCGGAGCTGGGAATTTTTTTGCCACGTTACTGGACGCTCATGCGCAATGCCTGTAGGCTCATGAGTCCTTTTGAGGAGGTGACAAACCTAGTCAGTCGCACCGAAGGCAACATCAGCGACCTCATCCCATTTGTTTTCTTCCTGGAGCGTGCCCTGCAAAGAGTGCTGGATCAGGCTGTAGATGAGCAGGAAGAGGAAGAGTTGTGGTCACCATCACCACCAGAAACAGCCTTGTCATCATCGCTTGCCGGACCTGCGGCAACGCTGCAAGAGGAGTATGAGGAAGAGGAGTCAGAGGAGGAATGTGGCTTTGAGGAGGAGGAAGACCAACCACAGCAGGCATCCCAGGGTGCTCGTTGTTGTCACCTATCTAGGACCCGTGGTTGTACGTGGCTAGGGGGAAGAACAGATCGTCAATAACATCAGTGAGGACGAGGAACGGGAAATGAGTAGCTCGGCATCCAACCTTGTGCAAATGGGGTCTTTTATGCTGTCATGTCTGTTGAGGGACCCTCGTATAAAAAGGATGAAGGAGAACGACCTGTACTTGGTGGCCACGCTACTAGACCCCCGGTATAAGCAGAAAGTGGCGGAAATGTTACCAAATTACCGAAAGTCAGAAAGGATGCAGCAGTTCAAAACCAAACTAAAAAATATGCTTTACACAGCTTATAAGGGGGATGTCACAGCACAACGGGAATCTAATCAGGGGAAGAGGTGAAAGTAATCCTCCTCCTACCACGGCGGCAAGGAAAGGACGCTTTACAGATCTGTTGTTGATGGAGGACATGCAGAGCTTTTTCAGTCCTACACATCACCACAGCCCTTCGGGATCCAGCCTTAGAGAACGAATCGACCGACAGGTAGCAGACTACCTCGCCTTAACTGCAGATATCGACACTCTGAGGAGCGATGAACCCCTTGACTTCTGGGTGTGCAGGCTTGACCTGTGGCCTGAACTATCCCAGTTTGCTATAGAACTTCTGGCCTGCCCCGCTTCAAGTGTCCTGTCAGAAAGGACCTTCAGTGCAGCAGGAGGCATTGTCACTGACAAAAGAAGTCGCCTTGGTCAAAAAAGTGTTGATTACCTCACCTTCATTAAGATGAATGAGGCATGGATCCCGAAGGGACTGACAGTGGGGGATACGTTTGACTAACAAAAGGCCTGATGACATGCCTTGGCCTCAAAATGGTCCCCACGCTGCTGTATTTAATGTCTGCATACTGGATGACTTTCGTGAATTCTCCGCCACCAACTAGGGTTCAAGCCGCAATGTTTTAGTCACCTTTCTGCCTGGAAAACATCAATTTTTACGGCCGCTGCTACAGCAACAATAGCTAATTTTTCAGGCTTGGCACATGCCTAATTTTTCTGGCCTCTAGTGCTGCATTGTGGCTGCAAAAACAAAAAAAAAGGCACATACAAGTGTCAATTCCCCTTCGTGATCGGTACCTTGTTGTGGTGAAGGGGCTTGCGTATCACAATGACGCGATCATCACCTCTATGAGTGTGTTGGCAATGTTGCCACACACCAGATGATAAGGCCGTTGCTTCATTATGATCAGACTAAAAGCGATCGGCTGGATAATTTTTCATAGAAAAAACATTATTATTTTATTTTTATTTTTTTAAGTTGTATGGGTTTTTAATACATAAAATAAAAAAATCTGAATAAAGTCTCTTAATAGTTTATTAGAAATAATGCAGACAATTAAAAAAATCCCTATCAATTCCAATACAAAGCAAGTACAGAGCTCAGAACAAAATTATTTCAGGATGTCGTTTATTCGACAATGATTAATCAATTCGACACACGTCCCCGGATAGGGGACGTAACAGGGATTAAACTGATAGGAATAGTACTAGTTAAGACACCACTCATATAGGGTGTCACAGCACATTGCTCCGTGCAAGCGCAGTGCCGCAACTTGGGAGTAAGAGGACCGACCAAGCTGCTTTTTCCATCTCCCGGTTCCTAAAATCAATTCAGTTTGGTGTATCAGAGTTTGGTCTGTCACTGTGAAGGCAGTCGAAGGTACCCGGCCCAATTTTTTTTTCACAAAAGGCAATCCCTGATATGGGACGTAACAGGGATTAAACTGATAAGACTAGTACTACAGAAAATACCACTCATATCGGGTGTGACAGTAAATTGCACAGCGCAGACGCAGTGACCGTGGCGTGGATTCAAACAAAGGGGAGGGAGCCAGCATTTTTTTAACCATCTCCCCGTTCGAAAAATCTATTCAATTCACCTTTCGGGGACCCTTGGTGTTGTATGTGGCTGGGTGGAGGAAGAAACCTTCAATGACATCAACGGGACATGGCTAGCTTGGTATCCAACCTTGTGCAAATGGGAAGTTTGCTGTTGGGCAAATGGACTGTTTGCGGTGCATTAAAAGGGGAGTTTGGTCTGTCAATGTCTGTGAAGCGGGCGTAACCCTTACACTACCTGATCGATACAACATCATACCTGATTGTATTCACACACTGGATGTTTTAAACCACGTTGTTCAAAAAAATTTAGGATTGTTAGGTGATTTATGCCCTTTATGGATTAAAATCCAACTCTGCGTCAACTATGTAATTTTCCATGGGAGTTTTGCCATGGATCCCCCTCTGGCTTTTCAAGGTGTCCCCTTGAAACAACTTTTCCATCACTACTGTGGCTAGAAAAAGTCCCTGTGGGTTTTAAAATTCGCCTGCCTATTGAAGTCAATGGCGGTTCGCCCGTGCTCGCAACATTTGCAGAAATTCGTGTTCGCCGTTCGCGAACGGAAAATGTTATGTTCGCGACATCTCTAGTCACCACCACCCCCATCCTCCTTTCCAGGTGGGGCTGAGTTTCGGTGTGGCGTTCATAGATGGTCTTGACCAATTCCTCAAAATAGATTTTTTTACTTGTTGTCTTCTGTATGGCAGCATCGCGTATCTCTGCCATCAATGCAGACCATTGTCCCGTGGGTCGCACCATGTCCCTCCACAAGCCGAAATATGGCTCAGGCTGCGATCCCCTTGGCAGGCAGGGTGGTCTCTCCGGTCCCGAAGTATAAGCCGGTAAAGCTTCTTTTTGCTCTGATTGGGTCACTTCCATTTTCTGGACGGCTGGTGCAGACATCACTTCAGAGCAGTCTTTACCGGTCAGCATGCTCGATCCTTCTCTGGAGATCGACAGGGCGGTACACATTAGTTCAGTCAAGACCTCCCACTCCTCTGGGATGCGGCCCCCCAGGTACTCAAGCATAGGGGAGGCGGAGTCCATTATAACAGACATGCAAATTTGCAGACAGGGCGGTGGCGCAGACAGTCCTTCCCGCTCTTCTAGCAGAAGGTGCCAATTTTTCCCGCCAAATACAGCACAGCGATGGCGCAGCAAATAAATCCAGTCAGTTTTTAGACGGCCATCTTTTTAAGCATGATGCTGTCCGTTCACTGACGGCAAGCGGCGACTAAATAGCCGGCAAAACAGTCCATACAATACAGTTTTTCACACCGCGATTATTACAGTTCTTTGGCCCAGCAATTTCAAATAAACGGATGGGGCCTTTTCACTTTATGGGCAAATAACGGCACACAGTTTATATTCCACAATGGCGCAGGAATGATCGGATCCTGTTCGTGACGCCATAATATGGAGTACGCAGCCCTGCAGGGTATTGCGATGGTGAGGTCACGGTTACTTAGGCAAACGAGGCTTGCTCTGGGTTACTCACAGTTTCTTGAAAGACCCTGGGCAGGCAGTACAGCAGTGATGGAGAGGCTGGCACAGGGGACCTCTGGGGCACTCTCTGTGTATAGGGCACTAGGCCTGATGGTAGATGAGGTGCCCTGGATGTTGCAGGTGTTTAAGGTGCCGTGGGCAAGGTCCCTTTAAGATTCGTGACGCCAGTGCCTGTAACGGTGGCACACTGATTTATGATAGGAATAATTGAGGAACACGATGTTGTGGTGAACCAAAACTTCCTTTTACTGGAAACAGTCAACTATTTACAGTCTGGGTTCAGTTCCACATGCAATCTGGTTGTTACAGGCAGGCTTTCACAAATGGCAGGCACAATGTTCTTGCAAGATACTCAGAGGGTTAAAACACTTACAGATCAGGCTGCACTTTTCCTCAGAATTCTGTCTGTCTTTATCCCAAGGCCCGTATGCCCTATTGTTGGCTTTATCCTTGGTTAGGAAAACTTCCTCAGGTATATATATCCTTGCATTAAGTAGATCCTTCTGCCCTTCAGCTCTCTGATTCAGCTGGAAACACTTCTGCTCTGCACTTTGTGGGAACTGCAGGTTTCTCAGGAGGTAAACTCTTCCCCCGGTGATTAGCTAGAAGCCTGGGCTGTCTAGCTGCATGTCAGAGCCTGCACCTCAGCTCCTCTCTGGCTAAAGTGACCTCTTGCTTCAGACTCTGCACACAGACTACCTCTTCCCTGTCTGGGCCTAACTATATATATTAGGGGTTCCCTAGCTCCCTCTAGTGTCTAGGAGGAAGAACTACACCCTAATATGCCTGCTACACACATAACAGGGAAAAATACACATAAAAGCATATAAGAATACATTAAAATGGACTGGTAAATACACTGCCACTGTTCCACAGGAGGTGGAGAACAACGTGGCCCACATTTACCTAGTGAGACACTACACATCATCTACAGAGGGCAGCTATCACAGTGGGGAGTGGGGGAAACTCCCCAACGTACAATGTGCGGAAGACCGACTAGCAACTAGGCCAGAGGCTGGGATAAGGGAGAAGGTCACCTCCTATTGCTTCCCTAACCCTCGCCCTAACTCCTACCCATATGAGCGGACCTGGATGGTAGGACGGCTAATACCCAGGAACCTAGGACCCTGAGTCGTTTATTTCTTTTATCAACGATAGACAGGATGGTGTCGAGCAAACATGCCGGGCAACAAACACCACCAGACATGTAACAACAACCAGACATGAAACCTACCCCTACAAACGACACCACACATAAAGTAGGGTAGAAAAGGGAAGGAGACACCGGGAAGACATAGGAGACATCGCTGAGACCTTGAAGTTCCACATGGAGGCCCTCAAGTACTGGGCAGATGGAATAAGCCGGACATGAGCAAAGCTTCAGCACCAACAAAGGCTGGAGGACAACTAACTCGAGCCTTGAAGCCACAGGTTAAATAAACCTAGTGGCCACACCCAGCCCGAGAGTTAACCCCTCCTAGAACAAGACGGGGAAGGAACTAAGATAAAAGGGGAAGTGCACACACATGCAGAGTAAAAGACACGTTGCCCCTGGAAACCACATGCACTGCAAACAGCAACAAGATCGTGACAGCAGCATAGGCAGCTGATTTAAAAGGGTTATCTGAAACAGAAAAAGGGCAGAATGGGTTAAAAATAATGAATATTACTCATTAAAATTACTCAATCCCTTGTGACTACTGTTCCAACGCTTACCGGATCACCACTGTTCTTTCCTTCCTGGTCCTCTTCTGACACGCACAAAAGGCCCATTCAGTCAATCACTGGCTGAGACTGGTACCCTCTGCGGCCTCTCTGATTGGCTGAGCAGGCATTTCCTGTCTGTCGAGACGGGACCTAGAAGTGGAGACCTTCAGTGATCAGTAGTAAGTATCGGAATGGCAATGGCAGAGGATCTTTGGGGGAAGAATGCTAATTTTATTTTCCAGATCCCATTAAAATCCAGACATGTCCCTATAACAAAATGGAACAACTTCAGAGCACTGACAGGAAGTGTTGTCCTAGTCACCAATGGCACATTTCACCCCACTGTGTTGGTATCAGTTGTGCTCTTTTCTTCGGTGATGTCTCATTGAATTCTCCATATATATAATACAGCTCCCCTCAGATTTTACTTGTAGCGTCAATAGTGCACTGTACGGAGACATTCGTAGACTCACGTGGCCATGTTTTTGTGGTTCATCCCATATATTTCCTGTCAAAATCCCCGCAAGAGGAAAGTCGAAAAAAGCTTTCCCTTACAAATTGCTGCCACCTCACTGTGCAGCCAAGTCATCCAGACTGATGTATTTGTCTGTGACTGCACCCCACAGACAATGGCTGCGCCTCTAGAGGCCGGCACATCTGAGGTCATGTGTGTCTGGGACGCCCGCTGTGCTGGGCCCATGTCTGCCGCAGCTGTGACTGGAAGCAGGTGCATGGCGGGGATGGAGATCGCCCCTCACACCGGCTGGAGCTTCTGTAATCATAAGATATCTGCAGTGGTCGGCCTCGCAGGTCATCAATAACTTTCTGTGAGCGATCAGCCACCAGTGACCACAGCATCTCCTCTGCTTCTGTAGACCTCCTGAGTCTACTCTTGAACTTAGGTAACGGAGGAGCTTATATGAAGTGAACACATGGCTAGACTGAAGCTACACTCCCCGCTGGGACGGAGGCTGAGCAGCTGTCTGCTCATGAAATATTAACATCTCTCAGGACTCTTCTTACAGCGCACAATATCAGGGTGGATCTGATACTAGGAACAAAAACATCCTATCTATCTATTATGCATCTCATATCTATCTATCTATCTGTCTATTTATCTCATAAAGAAAAAAGACGTGCCTCCATATGGTGAAAAATGTGTTGTCCTTTATTCACCCATATAGCAATGTTTCAGTCCTCTTACTGGGACTGTTCTCTATCTATTATCTATCTGTCTATCTCATATCTATCTATTAATCTCATAATCTATCTCATATCTCTCTCTAATATATATCTCTCTCTTATCTCTATCTCTCTTATCTCTCTCTCTTATCTCTCTCTCTCTTATCTCTCTCTCTCTTATCTCTCTCTCTCTCTCATATCGCTCTCTTTAATTTAATATCTATCTCATATCTATCTATCTACCTATCTATCTCATATCTATTTATCTCATTATCTATCTATCTATCCAGGGGCATTGCTAGGTTAAAACATTTGGGGCCTTGGCCCCTGATGTTTTGTCCCAGGCCCGGAATGTCCTGCCTGCTAGATACAACTGTATTGCTGTCCTCAGGACGGCAATACAATTGAATCAAATGCACTGGAAGATCTGAAGGACCTGTGATGACATCACAGGTCATGTGACCAGTAAAACAGGCAGTGGTTGAGAAGGACCTGCGATCATGTGACCAGTGCAGGAGAGGAAGGCAGTGAAGAGGAGAAGTCCTAGGGGATGAAGCTGTGGTGATGTCTGTACATGAGGAGAGGTAAGTGAAGGGAGAGACAGAGCAATGCTGGGAGTTGTGGTTATTTAGCTGGGACTGTATGTTAGGGCTGAAGCGAGGGATGTTATTTACATGGAACTGTGTGTTGGAGGTGGCTGGGGAGAGGATCATGTTATTTACATGGGACTGTATGTTGGTGGCTGTAGAAGGAAGTGATGCTATTTACATGGGACTGTATGTTAGAAAGGGAGGGGGATATGCAGATATCTATCTAATATCTGTCTAGCTATCTCATATCTATCTATCCATACATCCCAACTTTTTTGGACGGTCAAAAAAGCTCATGGTTCATGGTGTGAAAGATCCATTTTATCAGCATATCTTTACATTTCAATAGTTTTCTTTTACACCCAAATGTCATTAAATAATGCAATAATATAGCTCAGGAAAAAGGAGCCCACCTCCCATATCTCCAAATCAAACTGCCTAATAGTAAATATGTCTTAGTTGTCCATAGCAACCAATCATAGCTCAGCTTTCATTTTTTCAGAGCCCTGTAGGAACTGAAAGCTGAGCTCTGATTGGTTGCTATGGTCAACTAAGACTGATTTATTATTCTTTCTGGGCTATTGTGTCAGAAAGATGGTGTTCTCCCTGGAGCAGCGAATAGTGATTGTGGAAGGCGATGTGCAGGGCAGATCGATTAAGAAAACGCAAGAGACCTTTGCCGACAAGTACCCAGGAACAAAACCACCAGCTAAACATCGTATTCAGAGTCTGGTTTGGAAATGGCATCAAACATGAAGAAACCAAGACCTCCATCGATCAGGACGTCTGAAGTTGCGGACTGTAAGTAGCCCCCAAAAGTGAACTTGAAGACTGTGTCAGCAAGTTGGTGTATCATGAAGGACGTGTCAGCAAGCGCTGAAATCTCTCACCCTGAAACCGCACTGAATAACGTGTGTGCAGGAACTGAAGGAGTCCGACAAAGCTAAACGTGTCAATTACCGGACTTGGTGCTGACTATGATTGTTGACAGACATTTGGACCCATTGCTGGACGAGAATAAATCAAGGCAGCAACAAGAGTTTTTGCCGTTTCCACCATAAGAAAAGGGCGGATTCTGGTGATATTTTTGAGGTGCAGACAACAAGAGCGTGTAAGTGATTGAATATGGGGAACAAAAGAGAGATCTGAGTCAAATGTGGCCCCAAGACAGCGGACATGTTGCACAGGAGTTATGATAGTGCTGGAGACCGAAATTGAAATATCAAGTTTAGGTGAGTTAGTAGATGGGGGAAAGACAAGAAGTTCAGTTTTTGAGAGGTTCAGTTTTAGATACAGAGAGGACATGATGTAAGAGACAGCTGCCAGACAATTACTGGTGTTTTGGAGTAAAGCAGGGGTGATGTCAGGGAATGAAGTGTATAGTTGGGAATCTACTGATAGTCTGTCCGATGGGGGCTGTATAGAGGGAGAAGAGTAGAGGACCGAGTACTGAGCCCTGAGGAACGCCGACATCAAGAGCAAGAGGAGAAGAAGAAGAGCCAGCGAATGATACACTAAGGGTCCATTCACACGTCCTGTTTTTTTTCATCCTGAAAAACGGTCCGTTTTTTGCGGATCCGTTGTTCCTGAAAATGTTTCCGTATGTCATCCGTTTTTTGCGGATCCGCAAAAAACGGGAGCATGTATACATTTCAATAATCAAATAAAGTTGTTTGGATTTCTTTGAAAAAAAAAAAAAAAAAAAAAAAAAAAAAAAAATTTGTTATGTGTTTCCAGGAACGGAATCCGCAAAAAACGGATGACATACAGAATGACATCCGAATGTCATCCGTTTTTTGCGGATCCATTGACTTTGTATTGTACCAGGATCCGATTTTTCAGGACAAGAATAGGACATGTTTTATATTTAAACGGACATGCGGAACGGAACAACGGAAACGGACAGCACACATTGTGCTGTCCGATTTTTTCCAGGACCCATTGAAAATGAATGGGTCCAGATCTGGTCCTGATCTGTTCCTGAAAAAACGGAACAGATCAGGAAAGAAAAAACGGACGTGTGAATGGACCCTAAAGGAGAGGCTAGAGAGAAAGGAAGAGAACCAAGAGAGAGCAGTGTCCTTAAGGCCAATTGAGTGGCGCATGGTGAGGAGGAGTTTATGGTCTATGGTATCAAACGCTGCAGAGAGACCCAGAAGAATCAGTAGAGAATAGTCACCATTTCTTTTTGCTGTTAGGAGATCGTCAGACACTTGAGTCAGGGCAGTTTCTGTAGAGTGAAGAGGGCAAAAGGCAGAATGTGAGGGGTAAAGTTTGCAGAAAGATAGCTTATTAGGCGAAAGTAGACAAGACGTTCAAGGAGTTTAGAGATGAAGGTGAGGTTAGAACCAAGTCAGTAGTTAGCAGCACAGGTCGGGTCAAGAGATGTTTTTTTAGGTAGTGGGGTTATAACAGATTGTTTGAAAGAGGAGAAAAATATATCTGAAGAGAGAGAAAGGTTAAAAATTGTAGTTAGGTGAGTGATGACAGTCGGGGAGAGGGACCGGAGGAGGTGTAATGGAATAGGATCACTGCTCTATCTATCTATCTATCTATCTACCTCGTTATATATAAATCTAATATGATGTTATTCTTTGTCCATTTATTATCTTTTTGCAATAAGGACTTTTTTTTAAACTACTTTTTTTCCCTTTTGATTTCTGGCACAATAGATTTCAAGTTGAATGTAATTTAATCATATGATAGATTTGCAATGAAGAAGGGTTTTAGTTTTCCGTGATCCTAAGGGACTAATCCAAAGAACATGACTGATCTTCTCTTCCTTCTCTGTAAAGACACAAATTGTCTGGGAATTAATGAGAACGGGTAAGTTTCTTTTTTCCGCCTGACGGACCCGCTGCTGGTGGATTCTGTAGACTGCGCTCTTTGATCCGTCTCTGGCTCAGCAGCAACCAAGGAAGTAGAGCTTGTTACAGAAATAGATCTTTTTAGCACTTTCCCTGAAATTTCTGTGCGGTTAAAATAAGAATAGTGTCGTTCACTGTCATCTGATAATGACTTTCATGGCACATTCCTGATCTGATCACTCACTGCCTGGAGCTGCTGCCGCCGCGTTGTCTTTTGTGGTGTCGGTTTTCTCATATTACAATATTATATTATGTAGTGGAATAAAAAAAAATCATTAAAGGATTTGTCCAGGATTTTACAAGTGATGGCCTATCCTCAGGATACACCAGTATTATCTGATTGGCGAGGGTCCGACACCCTGTACTCCCACCGACCTGCTGTTCTGCAGAAGCACCAGAACTTGGCATCGGATCTTTACAGCTCTGTCCATAGTGTAGCGGATGGAGCTGAATATGTTACACGATAGATAGATAGATAGATAGATATGAGATAGATACATACATAGATAGATTGATAGATAGATATATAGATATTATTATTTATTATTAAAGTGCAATTCATTCCATAGCGCTGTACATATAATAAGGGGTGCACATACATAATACAGACAATTGCACTAATCATAAACAAGACGAGTTACAAATTGGTACAGAAGAAGAGAGGGCCCTGCCCGTGAGGGCTTACAATTTACACGGTATGGGAGAAGGACACAGTAGGTGCGGGTGAAGTTGGTCACGGTGGTATAGAGACAGCATGGTCACTGGTTGTAGGCTTGTCTGAAGAGGTGGGTCTTCAGGTTTCTTTTGAAGGATTCCACTGTAGGTGAGAGTCTGATATGTTGGGGTTGCGAGTATGGGGGATGCACGGGAGAAATCTTGAAGACGATTGTGGGAAGAGGTGATAGAAGGAGAGGAGAGAAGGAGGTCTTGTGAGGATCGGAGAGTGCGTGTAGCAATGTATCGGGAAAGTAGCTCAGAGATGTAGGGAGGGGACAGGTTATGAACGGCCTTGTATGTATTTGTTAGTATTTTGAACTGAATTCGCTGGGCAATGGAGAGCCAGTGAAGGGATTGACAGAGGGGAGAGGCAGAGGAGTAACAGGGTGGGAGGTGGAATAGTCGGGCAGCAGAGTTGAGGATAGATTGGAGGGGTGCGAGAGTGCTAGATGGAAGGCCACAGAGGAGAATGTTGCGGGAGACGATGAGGGCATGTACAAGCATTTTCGCAGACTCAAAGTTGAGGAAAGCGCGGATGCAGGAGATGATTTTTAGTTGGAGGCGGCAGGTGGTGGAAAGGGCTTGGATGTGCGGTCGGAAAGAGAGGGCAGAATCCAAGGTCACTCCAAGGCAGCGGACTTGGTTGACCGGGGAGAGTGTGCAGCCATTGAGCGTGATAGATAGGTCTGTTGGGGAAGGTTGAGCAAGATGGGGGAAAGATGATAAATTCTCTTTTATCCATGTTAAGTTTTATAAAGTGAGAGGAGGAGAAGGAGGATTTGGAAGATAGATAGATATGAGATAGATACTGTAGATTGATAGATAAGTTCACTTCAGTGGGAGCAGTACTTCAGTATACAGCTCTCTCCACTACACAAAGGACGGAACAGTGTAGTTGCGGCACCAACATCTCATGCCAAAGCTACTGCGGAACATCTGATCAGTGGGGGTTTAGTGTATTGGACCCCTGCCAATCAGATAATGAAGCTAGGCCTGTGATGGCTAACCTATGGCACTCCAGCTGTGGTAAAACTATGACTCCCAAGATGTACACTCGCTTGGCTGTTCTCAGAACTCCATAGAAATGGATGGAGCATGCTGGGAGTCGTAGTTTTGCCACAGCTGGAGTGCCAGAGGTTAGCCAGCACTCCGATAGGCCATCACTTGTAAAATCCCAGACAAACCCTTTTATTGAGGATGGCGGAAACTACAGGGATATGAACTCATTGACACCTTCCTTCGGCTCCTGCAGACAGAGAAATGTTGGGGGTGGGGAACATCGCCCACAATTCTTTTAAAAGAGTTATCTTCCGAAAAGTACTATCACCTATCCACAGCATGGGTGATAAATATTGGGGGAGCCAGACCTTCGGAAGCCCCAGCTGTCCCAGAAATGAGAGGTCCCTGAGTCACCTCTCTGAATGGAGCTGCCCAACACTCCACTTAATAATATAATCATTTCTATTCGATTCTACAGGGTTGACATAGAGAGCGCTCCATCAGCCCCATAGAATCGACATCCATACTACCGCTCCATTCAGAGAGGGGAATATGGGATGATGTACATGGGGCTAAAGTAACAGCACCCTGATATGTTAGATAGCTGTCGGCCAAGCATGCATGTGTTTTCAGCCAGGAAAGGGGATTAAGCTGATCAGATTCTCACAAGTTTCCTTTTTTTTGGGACGGTTTGATGGGAGTTTAAAAAAAAAAAGTGGTTTAGCTATCTATAATCATGTACAACCCCTTAAAGGGGGACTCCAATTTTTTCATGACTTGCCGTCTGGATAGGTCATCAAAATCAGATTGGTGGGGGTCCAACACTTTACACCTCCACAGATTAACTGTTTCGGGCAGTTTCAGCGACTAAACAGCGCACGGAAGCAGAAGGGTCCATATACTATGTAGTGGCCGTGTCCGGGTAATGCAGATCGACCTCCATTCAAGTGATAGGAATTAGATATCAGAAGGCTGGAATGGGACAAATCTCAACTCAATAAAAGCTAGTGATGTGTTTGTTTCACACGATTTCTTTGCTATAGCATCTTGCTTTACTAATGAAGAGACATATTTGTATGACCTGTCCCCAATCGGGGGTATTTGGGGGATGTGAATGTTCCTGCTACCTCCACTGAATTACTGTAGGTAGGTGCTCTTCTTATAAGGGTGCAATTTGCGGTCTGTGCGGCTGCCGCGACAGATCCAGACCCAATTCAACTAAAATAGGTCCGTGATCCGTCCACGCCGCAAAAAAATTGCGGTTTGCAGGATGCAATACGAGCACGGCCGGGCAACGGCCATGCACTACACATACGGTAATTCCTATTCATATCTATATACACATATATTAAACCTCTTTTCAGGAAAAAATTAATTAAAACTGATATGGAAAAACCTGTTCTTGGATCAGAAACTGTAACATGAAAACCAGGACTGAGCAGCTCCAGGAGCAGACCAGACAAGACGGTGCTGCCGGCCGACAATTCATCACAAGTTCATGTGCCGCTAAATCCGAAATTCTGCATTAACATATCAATGCCTGGCAGCCTCCTGAAAGACAGAGCGGATTAACAGAGCGCCGCATACAAGACCCTCCAGCACTGAGGAGGGGGGGGGGGGCAGGAGAACAATAGCTTCCAAAAAAAAGCTGCTCTGACACTGAATAGAGTCCATCAGCACGGCTGGAGGAGCGTACAGCACAAGCACAGCTGCCAACTCTCCAGTTACTCATCTGGCATATAGGACATTGGACATGACCAGGGTTCAAGACAGGGTTCAGAACTGTGTTTTAAAGGGGTTGTCCCACGAAAAATACTCTACAGTTTTCAAACCAGCACCTGCATCTGAATACTTTTCTAATTGCATGTAATTAAAAATCTATCATAACCACTGAGTTATTCAATAAAATATATCTGTATAGCGCCACCTGATGTTTTTCTTTTCCTTATTTCTTTGACCTGCTTACTGAGAAGGCCGCACATGCTCAGTTTCATCCTTCAACTGCCTCCTGAGCTGTGATAGGTAGAGCATGGACACGCCCCTGAGCTGCAGCAGAAAAGACACTCCCCCTGAGCTGTCACCTTGATATAAATCTAGCAGAGCAATGAATGGGGAGATCTCTGGATCCATGTGAGGTACGGGGCTGGTTCTAGCTTTGTTAGAAAGAGATTGTCATGTGCTATATGATAGATGATTTTTATTTTTTACGTTAATCTTGGGCTAATCCCTTTAAGGTTGTTTTACCATATATTATACCGATTCATACAAATGAACCCCACCCTATATCTACAGTATATGTTATACTATATTTTATGATATAGCGCTGCCTTATTCCACAGCACAGGACATAGATTATATTCACTCAAACCTACCCCTCCCCACAATACTAATTATTCCAGATATATTTAGACTCTAGAGCTAATTTTATGCAAAGCCAACTGACCTAGAGCTTTGTCTTTGGCGTATAGGAGGAAACTCATCTATGGTGGGCTGTGTCAGACTGAGGTTCCTTGGTCCCACCAGAGGAAATTATTCTCGGGGCCCGATCCCTATATCAGTAATAATGTGTAATAGGTTTTTAATCAAAGAAATAGACCCTGGTGTCAAGTGATTGACTTCAAAAGTAGCGACATGTTTTTTTTTCTCTTGGATCTTTGTGGCCCACTATGGTATCAGAGCTTGGGCTCACAGGAGAATCATCTGGTATTCTGGCGGGCTAGTCTGACCCAGAAGGCATGAATAAAAAAAAACTCTATGTTAATACAGTACTATGAAAAGGATTGTCCATTCACCAAAAATAGCATATGGTATAAAATAATAAAAGAAGTCATATTCACCTTACTGATCCTCCAGTGCTCCTGTTCCAATGCCTCCCCAGTCTCTGTTCTTCCTGGCCCAGCAATGACGTGTCCATGCAGACATGTGTGTCTTCAATGGTTGACATACGACTAGGCCAATGATTGGCTGCTATAGTCACATGTCCAACTTGACACATCATCATTGGACAAGAAAGGACAGAGACAGGCGGGGAAGCGTCAGAATCGGAGAGGCAGGGAATCGGTAAGGTGAGTATTACTCTTTTTATTATTTATATCCTTGTGTGTTGTTTTTTTGTTTAGGCCTTTTGACAACCATTTAAGGGGGTTTTTCAGGATTACTATGATTTTTAAACAGATATGCTCATGTAGCTGCTTACCTCATGTACATCTTCCTCATGATTTTTTTTTTTTCAACATTGACTCTCCTGACCAGTTTTCACCATGTAAACCAATCCCTCTGGTCTGTTTACATCCTGGATATAGCACTTCCTGTTCCTGTATCCAACCAAACCCATGATGCACTTCTCCTTTCTCTGCCACACCTCCGGCACCGCCCCTAACAATTCTGCTTGGTTATAGCTCCTCCCACCCAGCTAGTTACATGGACACTCCACTATTACTGCCCCGCCCATGGACGTAACATCGCAGGAAATAAGAAAGAAGATAGCTGGTATGCAACGGATATGTCTTAGTTAAAGGGGTTGTCCAAGATTTTCATATTCATGGCCCGTCCTCAGGTTAGGTCATCAGTATTGGATAAGTGGGGGTCTCACCCCATGCACCCCCGCCAATCAGCTGTCTGAAGAGACCACGATGCTCCATTGATGTCACATTCATTGGTTACATGGCCTAGGTGCTGCTCAGTCTCATACAAGTGAATAAGCTTGGGCTGCAATACCCAGCACAGCCACTATCCAATGGACGGCACTGTGCTTGGTAAGCTGCGATGAGGCTGCCTCCAACAGCTGATCGGCAGGAGTGCTGAGAGTCAGACCTCCACCAATCAGATATTAATGACTAGTACATCCCCTTTAATTTCAACTCTATGAACTTCAATGTGAATAAGAAACAGAAATCAGTCTAAGTAATGATGAAGCCAACAACTATAGCACTGAAACTAAACACCGAGATATGGGTGAAGGGTTAGTTTACTCAAGCCAGAAACCAAGTATAACAAGCCAGAAACCATGAGATAAAGTGAAATCAACGTCATTTCTTTTACGTAATGCAATATATGGTACTTCCCTAGAATACAAGCCGTGTCTATGTAAAGCTGGCTGTCCAACAACTCTCTACGTGTCCACTTTCTGTATCTGTTTTGTGGTCCACAAATCGAGGATCTGCAAAATATGGACGTAGTCCATGTGCCATATGCATTTGTTTTGCAGACCCATTGACTTCAATCGGTCTGTGGTTTGCATTTTGCAGACATATACTATATTTTTGCAGAAAAGACGAACAGATGTGCAAACTACACGGATCATACTTGGCCGCAAAATGAGGACCATGGACCCATTGAAGTCAATGGGTCCGCAGAACAAATGAGGACCACACACGGACCACATCCGTATTTTGCAGATCTGCAGACCGCAAAATGGATACGGTTCTCTGCATGAGAAGTAGACAGGTAGAGAGTAACAACGGTTGCAATGGACAATAAGAACTTCACTCTTTGCCAGGTGATGATAGAAGAACAAGGGGCCCAAAAAACTGTTCTGCACAGGGGCCCTCTGCTGTGGACTGCAAAATACATATGGTCGCGTCACAATTTTCCTCTAGAACTCCCTATTCCTTTCAGCTGAACGGGTTAGAATAGGGCTTGTTGCAGACCCGTACAAATTAATGGGGCCACGTGCAATCGGCAAAAAACGTTTGTGGGCACGAGCCCTTATTGTATGGTGACACTAAAAGTGCTTACTACTCCATAGTATGTAACCATAGGTACTCCGCCGGTCACTTTACAGGCTCCATGCCCTCTACATGACACCCAAGACTGGAGGATGTGATGTAAGTAAACCTTTTCGAGTTTCTTCATGCATTGTGCTACTTGCTAATGTTAGTTTTATTATGTGTTTTTTATACTAAGAAACGAGCTTGGTTTGCCTTTAAGCATTTGACATTTACTATGGGGCTGGAATGTTAGTTATATAACCGCCTCCCAGGCAGAGAAATGTGGAGCTGAAATTCTTATTTCTAAACTTTCTAAGTAGTTTCCTCAGTGAACCTGGAGCGGGACGGTCAATTAATAACTAGCGAGAAGCTTCTAATGGACGTCAGGCGGTCTGCTAATGCTGGAACTGTAAAGGCATTTTAATAACTGGTAAAGTGTGTTCAATTTGTTAAAAGAAAAAAATATATATTCATGGGAGATATCTCACTTTGCCTGCTGAGCTATTTATGTCCTATTCCTTATAGTGCCACCGTATTCCACAGAAGTGAGCATGCAGTACCCCAGACCTGAGGATATCTGTAATTGTTGCAAATAGTTATGTATTATATTATTATGTAATGTTCATGTTTTGGCCGTAAGTTCCAGAAAGCCTATGGTTGGCAGAACCAGACCTAACAACCCTGTTCCTTTCCTCTTGGTGGCAGTGGGCAGGTCCTGCTTCCTGCCAGGAGGGGGAATTCCTGTCCAAAAACAGAGAGGAGAGGAAGCACACTGCAGAGCTCCTGCTCCTGTAAAGGATTCTCCAGAGAAAACAACTTATGTCACCCTCAAGCAAATACTTGAGAGAAATCAAACAGCAGAGTGAACAGCTGAACATTTGCAGAGACTGATTTATGGTGAGGGACAACCACTAGGCCAGTTACAAGTCAAGTCTAGAGCTGATGGCGGACACCTACACCCACAAGTGTTAAATTGCAGCCACACAACCTGCTTCTATACTTCCTTGCTAGTGCCAGAAATTTCACTTCTGTTGAATGTACCAAAAGTTATATGCTGCACTAAGTAAAAGAGACTGCTATATGTTCACTTCTGGCCTTATTGTTTTAAACTATATTCACTACTTTACCAATCTCCATAGAGCAACAGCCTGAGAGAGCACACCGTGACACAACACTTCATCAGGGCCACTACCTCCGGCTATTCAGGGGCTCGCTACATACACAGTCTGTAACCACATCTGTTCCTCTACCCTACCCAGAGGAAACCCACACAAAAATGGCACATACAAACTCCATGTACAGTACCAGGCAATAGTTTTAGGAAGGTGTGGAAAAAAATATGAAGAGTAAGAATGCTTTCAAACATAGAACTGTAGCTCTAAGGCTAGAACTCAGCCTGCTTTCCCTACCTACTTGCAGTACAAGCCCTAGATAGCTTGACCGCAACTGGTTGACGGTCCCTACGCTATTTGAGTGCAGAGACAAACAACAAATACAGACAAACACAATACCAAAGTTATACGTAAATGGGTCAGTACCAGACAAACAATGCAGTTATAAACAAGAGACAAAGAGTGGTCAGAAGACAACCTGACATCAGAACCAGACTGACAAAGCAGTACTAAATGAGAGGCAGAGAGTGGTCAAAAGACAACCCGAGGTCAGAGGAACAAGCAATCCAATAAGCACAGGAACAAGGAACCAGGAACACAGCTAGTGAGTCAGAGACTATCACTGGCACTGGTGTATAGACAGAAAAAGGTTTAAATAGAGCATCGAGTCTCAGGATCAGAACCTGATCCTGGGAATGAACAAAAGAGAAATCTAAATCCAATCAATATTTGGTGTGACCATCCTTTGCCTTCAAAACAGCAAAACAGCATCAGTTCTAGGTAACGTTGCACATACTTTATGAAGGAACTCGGCAGGGAAGTTGTTCCAAACATCTTGGAGAACTAACCACAGATCATCTGTGGATGTAGGCTTGCTCAAATCCTTCTGTCTCTTCAGGTAATCCCAGACAGACTGGATGGTGTTGAGATTAGTGCTTTGTGAGGGTCATATCATCACTTCCAGGACTCCTTGCTCTTACCCTGATGATAGTTCTTAATGATTTTGGCAGTATGTTTGGGGTCCTTCTACTGCTGCAGAATACATTTACAGCCAATCAGATGTCCCCCTGTTTGTATTGCATAATGGATAAGTATCTCAGCATTGAGGACACTAATTAATCCTGACCAAATTCCCAACTCCATTTCCTGAAAACTGTTGTCTCACTTCATTAAATGGCACTTATTATGTAGAGAAAGTTAATACAAGGCACTTACTAATGTATTTTGTTTGTCCATATTGCCTCCTTTGCTGGCTTGACTCATTTTTCCATCACATTATATACTGCTCGTTTCCAGGGATGCGTGCCTATGTGCTCTCCTATGGTCCCGGCCACCAGAGAGGCCAGTACTTTTTTCTGCAATATCGTCCACCACTGCTGTATTACAGGGTAGTAGTAAACCCTTGAAATGAGCAGTATATAATGTTATGAAAAAATGAATCAAGCCAGCAAAGGAGGCAATATAGAGAATCATAATACATTAGTAAGTACTTTGTGCAGTACCCCCGGTATCTGCAATTGTTTAATTTTTTTATATGCAATGTTATGTAATGTAATGTGATGCTATGTAATTTATTCCAGTAGGGGAGGTAATGGCTGGCAATGGGTGTCCTCCCCTCTTGGTGGGAGTGGGCTGTTCCTACTTCCTCCCAAGATGGGAAGTTCCAGTCTAGTGAGACAGTAAAAGGAGAGGAGAAGAGAGTCTTTGTTCAGATAGTAGGGGAGTGAGGAAGCACATGCAGAGCTCCCACTTCCAGGAACCATAGCTTATTCCCCAGTGATGGAAACTCGCAAATCAGATATTCTTCTCCTGTAAGAAAAACTTCCTGCCTCAAGATAACACTTAAGATACAAGGCAGCAGAGTGATCAGCGAAATACAGCTTTCCAGACACTGCTGCAAGGTGAGGGATTACAGCTCAGACACCATCAGCTACCTAAACAACCATCAGACCAGACAAACCTTAACCCCTTAGGGACCGGGCTCATTTTCACCTTAAGGACCAGGCCATTTTTTGCAAATCTGACCAGTGTCACTTTATGTGGTGATAACTTTAAAACGCTTTGACTTATCCAGGCCATTCTGAGATCGTTTTTTCGTCACATATTGTACTTCATGACACTTGTAAAATGGATTTTAAAAATTTCATTTTTATTTATAAAAAATACAAAATTTACAAAAAATGTGGAAAAATTAGCAAATTTCCAAGTTTCAATTTCTCTACTTCTATAATACATACAAAGTAATACCTACAAAAATAGTTATAACTTTACATTCCCCATATGTCTACTTCGTGTTTGGATCATTTTGGGAATAACATTTTATTTTTTGGGGATGTTATAAGGCTTAGAAGTTTAGAATCAAATCTTAAAATTTTTCTGAAATTTTCAAAAGCCCACTTTTTAAGAACCAGTTCAGGTCTGAAGTCACTTTATGAGGCTTACATAATAGAAACCATCCATAAATGACCCCATTCTAGAAACTACACCCCTCAAGGTATTCAAAACTGATTTTACAAACTTTGCTAACCTTTTAGGTGTTCCACAAGAATTAATGGAAAATAGAGATACAATTTCAAAATTTAACTTTTTGGGCAGATTTTCAATTTATATATGTTTTTTTCCAGTTACAAAGCAAGGATTAACAGCCAAACAAAACTCATTATTTATGGCCCTGATTCTGTAGTTTACAAAAACACCCCATATGTGGTTGTAAACTTCTCTACGGGCACACGGCAGGGCACAGAAGGAAAGGAATGCCATACGGTTTTTGGAAGGCAGATTTTGCTGGACAGTTTTTTTGACACCATGTCCCATTTGAAGCCCCCCTGATGCACCCCTAGAGTAGAAACTCCAAACAAGTGACCCCATTTTAGAAACTACGGGATAGGGTGGAAGTTTTGTTGGTACTAGTTTAGGGTACGTATGATTTTTGGTTGCTCTATATTACACATTTTGTGAGGCAAGGTAACAAGAAATAGCTGTTTTGGCACAGTTTTTATTTTTTGTTATTTACAACCTTCATCTGACAGGTTAGATCATGTGGTATTTTTATAGGCCAGGTTGTCATGGATGCGGCGATACCTAATATACTTTTTATTTATTTATGTAAGTTTTACACAATGATTTCATTTTTGAAACAAAAAAAATCATTTTTTGTGTTTCCATAGTCTGAGAGCCATAGTTTTTTCAGTTTTTGGGCGATTATCTTGGGTAGGGTATGATTTTTGCAGGATAAAATGATGGTTTGATTGGCACTATTTTGGGGTGCGTATGACTTTTTGATCGCTTGCTATTACACTTTTTGTAATGTAAGGTGACAAAAAATGTTTTTTTACACTGTTTATTTATTTATTTTTTACGGTATTCACCTGAGGGATTAGGTCATGTGATATTTTTATAGAGCAAGTTATTACAGACGCGGCGATACCTAATATGTATACTTTTTTAAATTTACTTAAGTTTTACACAATGACAGCTTTTTTAAAACCCCAAAAATGATGTTTTATTGTCTCCATATTCTGAGCCATAGTTTTTTTTATTTTTGGGTGATTGTCTTAGGTAGGGGCTGGATCTCACAGGGTTGTCACTGGGCGCTGCCTTCCATGCCATCGGGTCCCCGTTACAGCCGCACGGGGACCCGATGGCACCGCCGACCGCCGCTGCAGCAACCTGTAAAAGCCGCAAACCGCAGGTCTGAATTGACCTGCGATTTGCGGCGATCGCCGACACGGGGGGGGGAGTCAATGATTTGAGCAGGCACCTTGTTCCGATCACCGCCTGCCGGGCGGCGGTGATCGGAACTACACATGACGTACCGGTACGTCCTGTGTCCTTAAGTACCAGGACATCATGCCGTACCGGTACGTCATGTGTCCGCAACAGCCTGTACTAAAGTGGACAACTAAATCCACATATGCCTGCTAGTGCCAACCTATTGCTATCCAACCAGCCACCATACCACCTCATCTGGTGCCAGAGAAACTGTACTTAATACTGCTGGATGTGCCACAAGTTATATTTTTGCTCTGAGAGAGACATGTATACATTTACTTCTGGCCTCATTCTTTTCACTGCACCGAACCCCAGGGAGCGATGACCTGAGGGAGTACACCATGATTCAGCATCTCATCTGGGCTACTACCACTCCTATTCTCTGAACCTGCTCCTCAGGGGCTCAATGCATTTATATTAACTTTGTCTACATGATAAATGTCATTTGCTGAACTGAGACAACCCCTTTAATGCAGCAGATGAAAGGCACATCATGCTTACTTCCCTTTGAAATCGGAAGATGTCCAGTAGTGCCATCAGTTCAGAACTGGCAGAAACCAGTGGGGCCCAGATACACCCATATACTGTTCGGATAGACCTGACCAGAAGTCTGTAGATGTTGCCAGCAAATTACAAACCTTACACCTATGCTATATTAAAGCAATTTTTAGTTTATTGAAAGCCCAAGGGCAAAACATGACAAAGAATTCACAGTGATGAAGTCTATCTCAAGTTCTCTCTGAAAGAAACCTCAACCTTCTAACTAACTCAGCCCGAAGGTCTCAAGACAAGTGGACATCCCTTACCAAAACATAGGAAAACCCACCTCATTCCTCAGCGATCTGAATCAAGGTTTGGCTTATAAAAAAAAAGTGAGAACTATTTGGCAGGGGGTTGAGGAACCTGAAAAGTCAAACCCCCCTCTAGATGATCAGAAGGGACATCCGTGCAAAGTGAACACAAAAGTGACATAAGTAAAGAAGATGTTCCCAAAAAAAGTATAGTCTGGACTTCTCAACAGACTTACTAAACATTCATTGAGGTTATGTCAATGCCAACTGGATAGATGGATAGATCATCAGCATCTGATCTGTGGGGGTCTGACACCTGGGAGCGCCGCGGCCTTCTCTCTGTTTCCCTCAGGCCCAGTGATGTCACGATTCACGACTAGTATCACTGGCTTGGATGGAGCTTAGGCCCGCCCAGGCCAGTGATACTAGTAGTGACGTCACTGGGCCTGATGGAAACAGAGAGAAGGCCGTGGGGCTCCTGTAGCGCTGCTGCCTTCTCAAACAGCTGATCGGTGGGGGTCCAGGGTGTCAGATGATCAGATGCTAATGATCCATCCAGAGGATAGATCATCAGTTTAAAAGAACTGCAGACCCCCTTTAACATGAAGTGTTACCATCGTATCTGGCCGTTGGCTCCATGTTATCTGGATAATTGCACTGTAAGGAATTTATACTATGTTGTTGCTTGTGGCATTTTGATGAGTGGAAATATTCAGCTGTTGGCAGAAAGGAGTGATGGGCGATGTAGTGAAATGGTGCTCGCTAATTAGAAAGGAAACTTCACATAATTTATATTTTTTTGTGAAAATGAGTCACCCTGCTATTTACATCAGTGTAAACCCACCATGTATTCTGATGAGACCAGCCTATCACATATCCCTAAATACATGCAAGTTTTGGCAAGTCACAAAGAAAAAAAATATTCAACTATTACAAATTAAATTTAAAGTGTCCAAAGTATTAGTGGCTCCTGCTCTGGTGAACTTAGCCTATCTGTCTATAAAATAGACAGCAGCAAAATCTCTCAACCCCTTCAGGAGCCTGCCATTTATCACCTTCCTGACACTGCTTAATTTTGCAAATCCATGTGGTAATAACTTTGGAAAGCTCTTACCTATCAAAGCCATTCTGATATTGTTTTCTCGTGACACATTGTACTTCATGTTAATGGTAAATTTGAGTTTAAAATTGTGGTCCCCAATGCACGGGCAATGTCCGTGCGGCGGACGGGATGGATCGAGACCCATTCAACTTGAATAGGTCCGTGATCTGTCCACACGGCAAAAAAAATAAATAACAAGTTCTATTTTTTTAAAACGCAAAAACACAAAATGCAATCGCACACTGCAACCAGCACTCTGCCCTGCCTTTATGCTGGATGTTGAATAAGGCGACCTTGACGTGGTGAGTGGCTTATTACGCTTTGGCCAAAATGTACACCAATGCCTTATTCAACATCCAGCATAAAGGCAGGGCAGAGTGCTGGTTGCAGTGTGCGATTGCATTTTGTGTTTTTGCGTTTGTATCTGTATTTCGCCATAGCAATCTGCACCTGCTAGGGGTTGTGCGGGCTGACCCCCCCACATTTTTTCTTTGTAGTATATATTGGAGGCGTGGTGATCTCCAAGCAGTCATGCACACCTGATGTCACAACCAGACAGCTGAGAAGCTCTGACAGAGGCCTTTCAGAACCTCCTCCTTGAGTTCTCTTTGTTGTGCTGTTCAGTTCCTCATCTCGTTAGCCTCTCTCAGCTGTCATGGAGTTGGACTGATTGCTTCCCTTTAAATTCCTCCCCATGGTGCATTACTGGGTGGCTTATACTTCTTCCTGGAGTGTGTGTGCATGCTGGTCTTGTTTTCCAGTCTGCTACAAAGTTAAGTGCTGAACATTTATCTGTTATTTTCTGTTTGCTGGATCCCAGGTGACCCTGACTCCCTCCGTGTCTGGTGTAGGGAGCCGGTGGTCGTGTCCCCTCACTATTGTAGGGTGTTCAGGGGTTATATAGTCGAGGTACGTGGATATGCAACCTTCCACCTTTCGGATCTTTGCATAGGCTGAGCAGCCAGGGAAAGTCTCAGGTCTTGTGCAGGGGTCTCCCTTTTGGTTCCTTAGCTTTGGATCCACTCAGTCATATATGCATGTTGCTTTGTCTTGTTTCCTGTACACCGTCCGTGACACCTGACCAGTTAGTCTGCCCTGGAGGCTGGTTTTAAAGTCAGTATAAAACTGAGTCTGCTTATATAGCACCTACCAGTAGCCATTAGGCTCCAGGAGAAGTATATAGTGGGCTCAGCATGCATGTTGGTACTTGCATCCCTGGATCCGATGAAAGCTGTAATGGCACCGGACGGGGTTAAAAGCAGAGTGTGCTTGGAGTGCATGCTGTACCTGCGCTCCCTGGACTTTGTGTGGCTGTCATGGCCCATAAAAGGTAGGAACTAGTGTTAGGGACCACTCATTAAGGCGACCTTGACGTGGTGAGTGGCTTATTACGCTTTGGACAAAATGTACACGAATGCCTTATACAACATCCAGCATAAAGGCAGGGCAGAGTGCTGGTTGCAGTGTGCGATTGCATTTTGTGTTTTTGCGTTTGTATCTGTATTTCGCCATAGCAATCTGCACCTGCTAGGGGTTGTGCGGGCTGAATCCCCCATATAAGTTCTATTTTTTTGCTGTGCGGAGTCACCACTCCGTTGTGCTTCCGTGGGGTTCCGATCCGTGCTTCCGTTCCGCATGTCGGTCATTGCGGACCCATTCAAGTGAATGGGTCCGCATCCATGATGCAGAGTGCAAAAGTGAATGGGTCCGCATCCATGATGCAGAGTGCACACAGGCTACAATACTGCCACGGGCACACAACGTTCGTGTGAAAGAGGCCTAAGACAGATAGTTATCTCTACTTCATGTTGGCATCATTTTGTAAATGTCATTTTATATTTTTAGGACGTTAGATGGCTTGGAATTTTAGAAGCCATTTAAAAAACTTTAAAGAAAATTAGGCCTCTCACGCAGTTAAACCAGTAGTCTCTGCTCTGCACCAATGAGGGGCAATCCCTCCAAACCAGCTGTCTGCAGATGAGGTCCTGGCTTATTTAATATCCGAGTCATGTCTCAAGGCCTGTTTAAAAGTTCAAACATTGACTTGTAGGATAGCTGCCTTATATCTGGTGGCATCAGAGGCAGAGCTTGTTAGGAGCTCATTTGCATCCCTTTCTCCCAAGAAAATTTCCAAAACCCATATTTTGTAAGGACCCGCTCAGTTTTGAAGTGACTTTGAGAGGCTTACATAATAAAATATTTAAATACTACACCACTCAAATTATTCAAAACATATTTCAAATGTTGTTAACCATTTAGGTGTTCCACAAGAATAAAAGGAAAATCAAGGGAAAATTAGAAAATTTCAATTTTATTCAGATTTTCCATTGTAATCCATTTTGTTCTGTAACATTTTTTTTTCTGCTTCTCTGATCCTGCAGTTTACAGAAACACCCTATATGTGGTATGGACATACAGCAGGGCTCAGAAAGGAAGGAGCGCCACATGGTTTTTAGGGAGCAGATTTTGCTGGAATGTTTTTTGGGTGCCATGTCATATTTAAAGAGACCCTGAGCTAACAGACTCTGAGTGGAAACCCCCCAAAAAGTGACCCCATTTTGAAAACTACACCCTGCAAGAAATTTATTGAGGGATGTAGTGAATACTTTGACCTCACTGGTGTCTCACAGAATTTAGAAACACTTGGCTGTGACAATGAAAAATGTCATTTCTTCCAATAAAATGTTACGTAAGCCCCCAATGTTTCATTTTCACAAGGGGGTAACAGGAGAAAAAGCACCACACAATTTGTGACCAATTTCCTCATATGTGCTTGTTAACTGCTGTATGGTCATATGGCAGGGCTCAGAAGGGAAGGCATACCATATGGCTTTGGGAGGGCAGATTTTGCTGGAATGGTTTAGGCCATCACATCCCAACTAAAGAGACCCTGAGGTACCCCTACAGTGGAAATCCCTAAATTGTGACCCCCATTTTGGAAAATACACCCTTCATTGAATTTTTTGAGGGTATAGAATGTGTTTTGACCCCACAGGTGTTATACAGAATTTAGAAAAACAGTTTTTTTTTCCAATCAAATGTTGCTTTAACCCTAGATTTTACATTTTCACAAGGGGTAACAGGAGAAAAACCACCTCAAAATGTGTAATCCATTTTCTCCTTAATACAGCAACACCTCATATGTGGTCGTAAACTATTGTTTGGGCACACTGCAGGGTTCAGGAGAGAAAGAGCACCATGTGCATTTGAGGCCTCGTTTGACGATTTATATAGCACTGACCAAAAACAGAAGAGGCTCTGAATTGAAATGAAAAAAGAAAATCCCCAAGAAATGACCCCATTTTGGAAACTACACCCCTCAAGTTTTTTATAAAGGCGTGGAGTCAGCATTTTGGCTAGTACCATCTGAGACACACCACACCCTTTAAATTGTTAGTAGGTTCTACTGGGTACGCAAATGCCATAGATGTGAATGTAAACTGCTGTATACGCTGCAGGGTTCAGAAGGAGATTTTGATGGATTGGTTTACAGGCGCCATGTTGCTTTCGTTCAACCTCTGGTGTACCAGCCCAGCAATTTTCTGAGAACCATATGTATTTAATTTTTTTCTTGAAGGGGCTGTGTGAGGGCTTATATTTTTGCGGGACGAGTTGTCATTATCATTGGTTCTATTTTAGGGTACATACGACCTCCCTCCCTCTGTAAATACCTTAGATGCGGTGGTCATCATTGACTGTGGCATCTAAGGGATTAATCTAGAGGCATCAGCATTTTCGGTTATGCCGACGGCTACAGCAGTGTCCTGGCTACTAGGGTACAGTCACATGATCGTAAGCCATCTGTGCCCATCTTGCGGACCGCAAACAGCGTTTCTGCAATAAACGGGCATTGGCTGTGTGAATCTGTGTGACTTGAATGGGACCTCAATTATTCAAATATGGCGCAGTGCAGAGCAGAAGCAGGGATCAGAAGCCTACAGAAGCGCTCCTGTGGGCTTTTTGGTCAGATAGGACATGCCCTATCCTTTGCCATATATTGCGGATCGCGGACGTGATATTGCAATTCGGAATTCACACGGCCGAAGCCCGTGCATTGTGGACTGCAATTTGTGGTTCGCAGATGGCTTACGTTCGTGTGAATGGAACCTTAGTAACAGCCAGGACCCTGTTTGTGAATGGTCGGTGAGCCGTATTTGTACTGTGTGGGTCAGCATGTTACTTCTCGCTGCACGGTACATGTATGGCCAAGGTCAAAAAGGGGTTAAATAAGCACAATACCTTACTGACCAACTACAGTGCCCGGCCTTGCAGATTCTGGACCTTCTAGTTTTTCCTTTTCTCTCTCTCTCTGAGGTACTTTAATGTAGCAATGACCGTCTAGCTGTACATGTAGCTCCTGCTTCTTCCTTAGTAAGCATACAGCACTCACACATTGAACTAGGTGCGGACCTAAGTCGATCTCCTAGCATCCTAAAAGAGGCTGAGTAATGATAGTTAACCCTGACTTATCCATACAGAAATATTGAGGATGCAATACAGCAATTCTGAACATTATACTAAACAAATTAACCTGACAGCAAACCCTTTTGCAATGGCCCTATTCTAGGGTACTGCAATTGTCTTTAGTGGTCTGAAACATCCTATCACGTTGGGTGTAAGCAATCAAGGAAATTTAGTCTCCTCCGTTCATTGCAAACAAAATAGTGGAATTTCTATTATTTCACAATATCTTTTTGGGAATGTAACTGCTGGTTTTTCATCAGTGACTGTCATGATCCAGTACAAAAGGTTTTTGTAGTCAGACAAGATGGGGCAGGAGAGAGTAATGACAGGTTACCAATGGTATAAATAATAGAGGACGACAGCCCTCGCACTATAAATTCTGTTATTTCCTTCATTACCCTGACTGCTGGTAAATACCGTAACGCAGAGACACATGTTCCCGCTCCCACACGATGATGCAATCCTGGGATTACAGTGCCGGCTTTCCTTTGGTAACCTAATTAGGGAATTGCATGAATACCAACTCCTTCTTAGGCCCTGTTCAGACGGAGATTCTGCGCCAAAAGGAATGTGACCAAAGCACTAAAGGTTTTCAGATATTTGTCCATAGGATGGTGTCTGTGCAATATAGAATCATGTCAATTTAAGCTTTTGCCTTGAAGTACCCCACAGTATAATGAAACACGCACTTGTAGCTTTGTATGCCTCTGGGTAATATTTCAACGCTTGAAGCTGCACCCTGCGACAATGAAACCATCATATATGGGATCTGCATTATCACCATAGGTCACATTAAAGGGGTTGTCCCACATAAAACATTCTGCAGCTTTCAAACCAGCCCCTGGATCGGAATACTTTTGTAATTGCATGTAATTAAAGATTTCGTACAGCCACTGAGCTATTCAATAAAATGTATCTGTATAGCGCCACCTGCTGTTTGCTCTTTTTGTTGTTTATCTGTCCATCTCACTGAGGGGGACACACATGCTCAGTTCCATTCTTCAACTGCCTTCAGAGCTATGATAGGGAGAGAGCTTCAGCAGAATGGACACGTCCTCTGATCTGCAGCACAAAGGACACGTCCCCTGAACGACCAGCATGAAATAAATCTAGAAGAGTAGTTGGAATAATGAATGAGGAGATCTCTGGCTCCATGTGGGGTACAGGGTTAGTTCTAGTGTTGTTAGCAAGAGATTGTCGTTTACTTATATGGTGTCTGTTTGTCATTTTTTACATGGGAAAACCCCTATATAGGGGAGTAAGGGCCCCATAGCAAGGATCAAACCAGGCCCCCCACCCAGCAGAGAAGGGTTTCTTCCTATACCCCTTTCAAATACCCTTGGGCCATTTTTTCCACTGCATCATTTGCTAAAAGTTCTTCCTTTAGAGTTCTGACCAAGTTTTCACCTCCAGTAGAAGAGGAAATAATCCTAACTAAGACTGGGCCCCCTCTTGCCCTGGGCCCCATAGAAATCACATTGTCTGCCGCTCTGGTAGTTACACCTCTGGCACCAGCTAATATCCAGAGTAACCGCAGTGTGCAGCACGGACAGCAGTTAGATGGGTTGGGAGTGACTCAATAAGGTCCTGGTAGGTTGTCACAGGTATCTGGAGCCATGCTGACTGCTGGAGGGGGTGTGGGGAAGGATCCATGGGTGCCAGAGGTGGGATCCAGACCTATCTGACATTGGTGGCATATCCTAGCAACTAGAGTTGCACTGGGTAACAAAGTATCGATACCCAATTGCAGGGCCGGACTGGCCATAGGGAGCTATCATAGCCCCGCCCCTTTTCTACCCGCGAAGCGATTCCTGCAGCCTGGACCTTTCCTGCCCAGCAGCATGCTGAACATCAGTTGGATTGTCACCAGTTAACTGCACCAGTGATGTGAGTGGCAGGGGAACTGGGGTTATATTCAGCTTTCCCAGACTGTGCACATGTGACCTGCAGTACAGTAGGAAAGCTGGGTGAATTATATCATGAAATGTCATCCAGCTTCCCTGCTATCCTGCATGGCACAAGTGCAGAGGTATTAGAGTATGGGGGAGAGGCACAGCAGGAAAGCTGGGTGTCTATATATGTGTATTGTATATGTGTGCGTCCATGTATGTGGAGAGTGTGTGCATGTGTGCGTCCATGGATGTGGAGAGTGTGTGTATGAGTTCGTCCATGTATGTGGAGAGTGCGTGTATGAGTGCGTCCATGTATGTGGAGAGTGTGTGTATGTGTGCGTCCATGTATGTGGAGAGTGCGTCCATGTATGTGAAGAGTGCGTGTATGACTGCGTCCTTGTATGTGGAGACTGCGTCCATGTATGTGGAGAGTGCGTCCATGTATGTGGAGAGTGCGTCCATGTATGTGGAGAGTGCGTGTATGACTGCGTCCTTGTATGTGGAGACTGCGTCCATGTATGTGGAGAGTGCGTGTATGAGTTCGTCCATGTATGTGGAGAGTGCGTTTATGAGTGCGTCCATGTATGTGGAAAGTGCGTGTATGAGTGCGTCCATGTATGTGGAGAGTGCGTCCATGTATGTGAAAAGTGCGTCCATGTATGTGGAGAGTGCGTGTATGACTGCGTCCTTGTATGTGGAGACTGCGTCCATGTATGTGGAGAGTGCGTCCATGTATGTGGAGAGTGCGTCCATGTATGTGGAGAGTGCGTCCATGTATGTGGAGAGTGCGTGTATGACTGCGTCCTTGTATGTGGAAAGTGCGTGTATGAGTGCGTCCATGTATGTGGAGAGTGCGTCCATGTATGTATGTGGAGAGTGCATGTATGACTGCGTCCATGTATGTGGAAAGTGCGTGTATGAGTGCGTCCATGTATGTGGAGAGTGTGTCCATGTATGTGAAGAGTGCGTCCATGTATGTGGAGAGTGCGTGTATGACTGCGTCCTTGTATGTGGAGACTGCGTCCATGTATGTGGAGAGTGCGTCCATGTATGTGGAGAGTGCGTCCATGTATGTGGAGAGTGCGTGTATGAGTGCGTCCATGTATGTGGAGAGTGCGTCCATGTATGTGGAGAGTGCGTCCATGTATGTGGAGAGTGTGTGTATGACTGCGTCCTTGTATGTGGAGACTGCGTCCATGTATGTGGAGAGTGCGTGTATGAGTGCGTCCATGTATGTGGAGAGTGTGTGTGTATGACTGCGTCCATGTATGTGGAGAGTGTGTGCATGAGTGCATCCATGTATGTGGAGAGTGCGTGTATGACTGCGTCCATGTATGTGGAGAGTGCGTGTATGAGTGCGTCCATGTATGTGGAGAGTGCGTCCATGTATGTGGAGAGTGCGTCCATGTATGTGGAGAGTGCGTGTATGACTGCGTCCATGTATGTGGAGAGTGCGTGTATGAGTTCGTCCATGTATGTGGAGAGTGCGTGTATGAGTGCGTCCATGTATGTGGAGAATGCGTGTATGACTGCGTCCATGTATGTGGAAAGTGCGTGTATGAGTGCGTCCATGTATGTGGAGAGTGCGTCCATGTATGTGGAGAGTGCGTCCATGTATGTGGAGAGTGCGTCCATGTATGTGGAGAGTGCGTCCATGTATGTGGAGAGTGCGTGTATGAGTGCATCCATGTATGTGGAGAGTGCGTCCATGTATGTGGAGAGTGCGTCTATGTATGTGGAGAGTGCGTGTATGACTGCGTCCTTGTATGTGGAGACTGCGTCCATGTATGTGGAGAGTGCGTGTATGAGTTCGTCCATGTATGTGGAGAGTGTGTGTATGACTGCGTCCATGTATGTGGAGAGTGAGTGTGTGCATGAGTGCGTCCATGTATGTGGAGAGTGCGTGTATGACTGCGTCCATGTATGTGGAGAGTGTGTGTATGAGTTCGTCCATGTATGTGGAGAGTGCGTCCATGTATGTGAAGAGTGCGTCCATGTATGTGGAGAGTGCGTCCATGTATGTGGAGAGTGCGTGTATGACTGCGTCCATGTACGTGGAGAGTGCGTGTATGGCACTATGGGGGCATCTACTGGGGGCCCTATATACTGGCACGCATTATAGGTGGGCACTATGGAGAAGTGGGGGACAAGAGCACTATGAGGGCATTATATAGGGGCATTTAATACTGGCACCCATTTTGATGCCACTATGGGGAAGGGAGGAAAGGAGCATTATGGGGGTATCTATGTGGGGCATTTTATAGTGCCACATTATGGAGGGCACTATGGAGACGGGGAAGGAGTACTATGGGGGCATCTTCTGGGGGGACTATATAGGAGTATTTTATACAGGCACAAATTATAAGGTCACTATGGGCACCTAAGCTCAACTGGGCACTAAGTGTTTTTTGTAGTGGCACACAGTGCAGGTCATTAGAACACATGAGGGCACTCTGGGGACATTGGCTCTACTGGGGGCACTAAGAGGAGGTGTTTCTTTTTTTACTGCCACACGACTGAGCATTTTTTGTACTGGTGCACATTATAGGGGGGGGGGGGGGGTCTACTGTCACACATTATAAAGATAATTATTACTATCGGGGCATTATGGTGGGATTTATTACAACTATGGGAGCATTATTACTTGTGGGACACATTACTGACTTTGGGAGCACCATTACTTTGGGGGCACCCTGGCACAGCATCAGTTTAGCACAGTTCTTTTTGCAGTATAGTTTTGGGGAGCACAGCTTCTCAGTATTGGGGGTGCATGATGGGATGTTAATTGGAGGATGATGGAAAACTAGGAAACTAAGATGTCTGTCAAACTCTGCAGAGACGTGAGATGGCTGAAAGAAATGATCACGGTGGTCTGGTCTGAATGGAGAAGATGAAGAAAGAGAACATCTACATCAGAGGAGACGTCACTGGATATAAGAGGTATGGGGCGCTGTATTAGGCTACTGTCACATCTGCGATAGTGATCCTGGCGGCTGTTCCAGCTGAGAATTCCCTGGATCCGGCACTGGTGGATGCTGACGGAATGCCCGCCAGTCCCATTAACTATAATGGGGTACGGCAGAAATCAGGCCACAATCTGGGAAAAATGCAGAGAATCAGCGGGACATAAACCGCTGCATGCTGTGCTTTGTGTCCAGTCGATTCCTTGCATTTTCTGCCGGATTAGGTGGCCGGATCGTACTAAGACCCCTAATGTCACCTGGGGACCCCCAAAGAACCTTGTGTGTTGGCTGAAGCCTTCCTATCTTACTGGTGGCTGGCCCTGCCTCTCAATTGTGCTTCCGGGTTTGGCTCCGCCCCTAGACTGCAAGGGGGTGGGGCCTGTTGTGGGTCATGTGATTGGGCTGCTCAGTCAAAAATGCCCGGGCCTATTTTTTGTCCCAGTCCGGCCCTGCCCAATTGATACTTTTACACCCGGATTGATACAATACCGGGTCTTACTATTTACCGATAGCCTAGTATCAGTTAGAGAACATGGCACGCGCCGCTCTCAGAGAGCGCCATGTTCTCTTCACTAGCGCAGTGGAGAAGGAGGGAGTCCCTCTCTCCCTCCCCACTGCCACCAATGGGGAGATAGCAGGGAGGAGAAGGGGAGGGGCTGTGGCCACCGCATCACCAATGAATGTAAAACACATTAATTCAAGTATAGGAGGCAGCGTGTGCCAGCGGCGGTATCACAGACCTGGCACCTGGCCTCAATAACAGGACACAGCGATTCTGCGAACCACGGCAATTAACCCCTCAGGTGACACACATGAGTGGTTAATTGCCGTGGTTCGGGGGATCGCATGCCCTGTTATTGAGGCCAGGTGCCGGGTCTGTGATACCGCCACTGGCACCCGCTGCCTCCTATACTTGAATTAATGTGTTAATTACATTAATTGGTGGCGCAGTGCGCCCCCCCCCCGTCCCCAGTATTATAAGTTATACCCATTGGTGGCGCAACAAATATGGCGTTCAGAAAACTGAGACACAAAAACTTATTTTTTTCTAAAAATGCTTTATTATGTAAAACTTAAACAAACAAAGAAAGTAGACATATTTGATATCATTGCATCTGTAACAACCTGCTCTATAAAAATAGCGCATGATCAGATGAGTGTTGTAAAAAACTAAAAATAAAAACGGTGCAGAGCAATTAAAAATCATGTGTACCCCAAAACAGTACCAATAAAACTGTCACCTGTCCAGCGCCTGAAGCCAGTGATCACGCTCACGCTATAGACGAGAAGCGACGGCCGGGCGCGAGCGCGATGGAACTGAACGGCGCATGCGCAGTCTGCAAAATGAAGGGAGTGAGTGAGGGAGCCGGGATCGCGCTGTAACAGGCAGCGCACGGCACGGCATGATTAGCAACACACTGGGGGATATTTAAGGTACTGTGGTTGGTTTAATATGTGTTTTCCAGGTGACAGGTTCCCTTTAAATGCACTGAGCACCCATGTACTATGTCACTGCTTGATAAAAGTCCTAGTAAGGCCTCATGCACACGACTGTGCTGTGTTTTGCGATCCGAAAATCGCGGATGGCATCTTTGCGTGTTCGGCAATTTGCGGAACGGCACGGACAGCCTTCAATATAAATTCCTATTCTTGTCCGCAAAGCGCGGACTAGAATAGGACATGTTCTATATTATTTTTGCTGCCTTCTCTTTTTTCAAGATATTTAACAAGACCTTGGTCGCGGGTCTTCTAAAGGAATTTGCACCTCTATTGCTGTCTGTGTGCTGCTCTATCTATCTGTTAAGAGCAGTGGGTGGGACCCGCCGGTCAAACCAGAGAGTGTGGATTCTCTGTGCCAACCAAGGGATGGCAGCCTCTAACCCTTAGGCCTCTTGCACACGACCGTATGGCTTTTTCAGTATTTTGCGGTCCGTTTTTAACGGATCCGTTATTATGTTTTTTGTTTCAGTGGTGTTTCCGTTCCGTTTTGCCATTCAATTTTTTTCGGTTTAGTTTTCGTTTGTGATCCGTTTTTGCAGATCGCAAACAGAAACGGAAGCATACAATAATGTTTAAACAGTAAGTACATAAAAAAATTGGGCTGGGCATAACATTTTCAATAGATGAACAGATATGGAAGACATACGGATGCATTACGTTTTTTTTTTTTTTTGAGGAACTATTGACTTGAATGGAGCCATGGAACGTGATTTGCGGGCAATAATAAGACATGTTCTATCTTTGAACGGAACGGAAATACGGAAACGGAATGCATACGGAGTACCTTCCGTTGTTTTTTCGAACCCATTGAAATAAATGGTTCCGCGTATGGACCGCAAACGGAATTCGCTAAAACGGAACGGAAGCAGGAAAAAAAAAAAACGTTTGTGCAAGAGGCCTTAGGGTGTTATTCAGCACTCTCGCAGAAGACAGGACAGAATGCAGCAAGATAGAGACTGAACCACTACCTACAGGATTAGCTAACATGGCTGACAGGTAGCGCTCCAATAGCTCAAGTTGCGGTTAGAGCCGCAGTTAGTGTGAACTGAGTCCAATCACAGACATGGTGATGAGAAGTGGTATTGCAGAGAAGACTGGAGTAAAGGCAGCAGATGATAATGATGTTGATGATGATTGTCAGAGGCAGAAGCGGAAGCGTGGTCAGAGACAAGCCGGTAATGGATAGTAGTGCGGCACAGAGGATCAGACAGGGTCATGCAGGTCCAGTAGTCGATGCAAGCGGCAGAAAACAGAATGGTCACACAGGCTGGGTCAAGCACGAAAGATCAGAACAGAACACAGCGGAGAGCGTGACCAGTGATTGGATCGCGGCACTTGTGACCTGTGACGCTCTCCGTTGTGATTGGATCGCGGCACAGCCAGGGCGAAGGAGACGCTCATTGAGAAACCCTGGCGTCCCCTCCTCCCTGTACCGATGCTCAGTATTAACATACTGAGCGGGAAAACTACAGGGGGGCACAGCGGGGCGCAGGAGCGATATTTAAAAAAAAACAGGCAGGGTGGCAGCATCAGTACCCCGCAAGGAAAGGTATTTATCTAGAATAAATAAAAACCATGAAAGGTCCTCTTTAAACTTGTAAGCCCTGCCCAGGGGCCGTGCTGGGAGACAGAAAGCATGTGCCCCTAGAAGCATAAATGACAGGAAGCGGCGGGCACGCGCCCCTATGGGACACCTGCCCCATATGGCGGAGACAGCAGCGGGCAGCAGTGAGGCAGGAGATGCTGGGGATATGACAGGTGAGACTGCGGGAGGTATGGCAGAAGGCCCAGGCCTAACACTATCTATCTGGGGCAGATTTACTAATCCTAAAGATAGCATAAGTAGCCTGCACCAGATTTATCACAGTGGCTCAGATTGGATGATATATTTGCTGCAGGGATAGATACTTTTTGCTACCTTTCTACCATCTATTGTTTAGTTTAGTTTGCCTTTATGCCAAAATCGTGACATGAAATGTTGGCAAGCTAGACGCAGACAATTTCTCTAACCCTAGTTGTGCCTAAAATGCAGCATATTCCCCAGTTTACGACAACTTCTCGATGCACTCACGTTAGTAAATATCAACCAATTTAGTTATACATGAGCATGAGTATGGCTACCTTGTGTTCTAGACTAGAACAACAGGCAAATCTTGCAGAGGAGTAATGGGCACTTTCAGTCTATTGACCTTCCATCAGGTACTAGAAAATTCCATTTTTAATCGTGAGGATAGACCTTCAATATCACAATCTTGGAAAACCTCTTTAAGGGTACTTTCACACTTGCGTTTTTCTTTTCCGGCAAAGAGTTCCGTCACAGGGGCTCTATACCGGAAAAGAACTGATCAGGCATATCCCCATGCATTCTGAATGGAGAGTAATTCTTTCAGTTTGCATCAGGATGTCTTCAGTTCAGTCGTTTTGACTGATCAGGCAAAAGATAAAACCGCAGCATGCTACGGTTTTATCTCCGGCAAAAAAAAATGCATTCTTGCATCCGGCATTCTTTCCCATAGGAATGTATTAGTGCCGGATCCGGCATTCAGAATACCAGAATGCCGGACCTGTCCTTCCAGTCTGCGCATGCGCAGACTGAAAAAAAGGTGAAAAAAATTAATGCCGGATCTGTTTTGCCGGATGACACTGGAAAGACGGACCCGGCATTTCAATGCATTTTTTCGACTGATAAGGATTCTGATCAGTCTTACTAATGCCATCAGTTGGCATAGATTTTGCCTGATCCGGCAGGCAGTTCCGGCGACGGAACTGCTTGCCGGATCTCTCTGCCGCAAGTGTGAAAGTACCCTAAGGCCCCTTCATATGAATGTTCATTCCTGATAGTCACCCTGTGTGAAGGTGTTGCTGATGACACAATACGAGCAAACACTCATTCATGAGATTTTCTGTCTGATGATCGCTAACGAGCGCTTGTATGAACGCTCGTTAGCGCTTATCTGGCAGTGTAATACTGCCGCCGGTGGCCCAATAAACAAGCAAGCACCTGTTCTTCGTGGAATACAAATCTTTTCACATGTTAAAAATATATTGTTTGCAGGTAGCAGATTGTGGTGTCCCTGTGCAGCAAACCACTATACAGCACAGGGACGAGCGATGGCATAGTGATCGCTCCTCCCCATGCTGCGGAGGAGATTGCTGGATGTAATAGCAGGCGATTGCTGGGAAGGAACGCTTCCCTCCTGACAATCTGCGTGATTGGGGTGTCTGATACACCCTTAAGACTTGCTGGTCTGGACACAAAAATCCTTTGCTTCAGGGCTTCAGATTGTTCTGTGTAAACAGGGATCTGCTGCCTTTATAAAACAAATCTGTATAGAGATGAATGATGTAGAGATCGCTCGTCCCCATAGAGAGGACATGATTGCTGCATGTAACTGCAGCTCTCACCTCCTCTGATGAGCAAGCAATTATCAGGAACAAATGGTTTACTCCCTATAATTGCTTGCACAGTCAGCCTGTTTAATGTGACCATTAGTAAAGAGTAATTCCATCCCTAACATATTTATGCATATCAGCATTTACTGTTTCAGAGATGGCTTAGTATTTGCTATTGAGGCAGCTGAAACCAAATATCAATAGGCTTGCAATGTGCCAGCAGTGATAAAACATTAGATTCTCAAATCCATCTAAACTTGGAACGGGACTTTTTATTTGATATAAAAAAAGAGCTATATCTTAATGCATCATTCTGCTCGTAACCCATTACTGCTACCGTTCTTCACAGCAGATCTGCACTTATCTGATTCAGGGGTTAAAGGGATGGTATGAAATTCTAGAAAAATGGCTGCTTCCTTCTAGAAACAATGCTGCAATTTTGGCCTCATCGTTATTGTGTTCCGTTCCGCCAAATGGGGTTCCGTTGTTCCGTGATCCGTTTCCATTTTTGTTTCCATGTGTCTTCCTTTTATTTTTAGAGGATCACCAGACATGAAGGAAAGTAAAAAAAAGTCTAAGTCAAGATTGCGGACGCGCAGACACGGAAGACATTCTTGTGTGCCTCCGCGTTTTTTTCACGGTCCCATTGACTTGAATGGGTCCGCGAACCGTTTTCCGGTAGGACAGGTTATATATTTTTGACGGACTGGAACCACGGATCACGGACACGGATGACAAATGGTGCATTAGCCGAGTTTTCAACGTACCCATTGAAAGTCAATAGGTCCGCAGAAAATCACGAAAAACGGAACAACGGTGTGCACTTTATCTGTAATATCAGACACAGCCCATAGATGAGAGTACAGCCTTGCTTTCTAATCTCTTACAATCCCTTTAAAGAGTCACTGTACTTTCACACACTTTTACTTCATTTAATAGAGAAGTGTGTAACTAGCAAATTTATATATCACTTAATTAAAAAAAAAATCTGCCTGCATCCATCTGAAAAAAAGCTGTAAAGTCATGGCCACTAGAGGTCTCACTTCCACCTAACTCGCAGTCCACTGCCCGTTGTCAGGCAAGATCTGTCTTCAGTAACAGAGACACAGAAGACGGTTCACAGGAAATGGGGGCGTGTCAGAGTTAGCAGAGATCCTGAGCCTGATAAAATAACTGATTCTACACAACTTGGAGCCTCATCCGTGTCTGTAAGCGTGATTTCCTTCTCCTTATCTATTCTGTGAGCTCCTGAGCTGAAAAAAAAACATAGTAGGAAGTAAAAGAAAGGATGTCACAGCAGTACAGTACTGGCAGATTCCACAGAAAGGAGATGCCTCTGCTTTTGAGAGAAATGCTTCTAGCTGTGCAGCTGGAACAGGGAATAATATGGTTAAAAGAGACATTAGGGAAGCCGAAAGCCCAAAACAGACCTGTTCCTTCACAGAAGCACAGCCATTATGCAAACTTTTTTGAAAACTCAGTTAATGCTGCTGCAGGTAATAATCCTGTACGTACCTGTCCTGCTCCTCAAGACACTAATATTCACCAGTTAGATACCTGGACAGTTAACTGAAAGCCAGGCCACATGATACTTGTGAGGGTCACACAGGGGCGGATTTGCCATTGACCTTACAGGGAAATTTCCCAGTGGGCCAATGCCCAGGAGGCGGCATGGGCCCTCCCCATGGCTGGCAAGAATGAATGTATTTTGTGCTGCTGGCGGAAGTATTTTCTGATGAACTGCGGTATTTGGCTCTGTTGAGGTGGTATAATGTGCCGCAATATGGTATTGCTGGGCCTGCCTTACATCAATTTGGACCCAACTACAAAATGGGGCCACTTTTAATATTTTTTTTCCAGGGCCACTTTAAGTTCCCAGGCTACTGTAGAGAAAAAAAAGGCCTGTGATCAAAATTTTAAATAGCTGTATATTAGAACATTGTTCAACATCATATTCTCTAAATAAATAAATGTAAAAATTTAAACTGGAATACCTATATTGTATATTATTAATATTATATAGCTTGGTAGATATTAACTGCACAGATTCCATATGCTGCCCTACAGTCTCCTGCATGCAGTTTTACCATGTGTATGAGGCCTAAAGGTCCTTAAACATACACAGGTCCTTGTGGCTGATAAAACACCAGAATAGCCACATGCTCTATTTTCTGTGGCCACCTACGTTGTTTGCTGTGTTTTCTGCTGTGTTTTTTGCAAACAGTGGGCCAGGTTTACTAATCCTATAGATGACGTAAGCTTAGACCGGTTGTCTAGACCTGCACTGGATTTATCACAGGGGCTCAGGCTGGATGATAAATCTTGTGCACGGTTAGTCACTTTTCCCTGACTTTATACCAACTACCAACTAAAAGGCTAAGGAACAAGAAGAAACCAATGTGGATAAATAGAACTGTAATGAAGGCAATAAATGACAAAAAGAAAGCATTTATATCACTAAAACAGGAGGGAAGCGAGGAAGCACTGAAAAACTATAAGGAAAAAAATAGAATATGTAAAAAAACGAATAAAAGCGGACAAACTAGAGACCGAGAGATTAATTGCCAAAGAGAGCAAAACTAACCCCAAAATGTTCTTCAATTATATAAATGGTAAAAAGTATAAATCTGAAGGGGGAGTTGCAGAGAGCGACGAGGAAAAAGCAAAGCTATTAAATATTTTTTTTCTCCACTGTATTCACTGAGGAAAATAAACTGTCAGATAAAATGCAGAATGTAAAAGTAAATTCCCCATTAAAAGTGCCCTGTCTGACCCAGGAAGAAGTACAACAGCGATGTAAACAGATTAAAATGGACAAATCGCCAGGGCCAGATGGCATACACCCATATTTCTGATATGTACAGACTCTATACTGACAGGGAGTGTTCCACAGGATTGGCGCATAGCAAATGTGGTGCCAATATTCAAAAAGGGTGCAAAAACAGACCCCGTAAAACTGTAGGCCGGTAAGTTTAACATCTGTTGTGGGTAAACTGCTTGGAGGTTTTCTAAGAGATGCTATCTTAGAGGATCTCAATGAAAACAAGCAAATAACATCATATCAGCATGACTTCATGAGGGATCGGTCATGTCAAACTAATTTAATCAGTTTCTATGAGGAGGTAAGTTCTAGACTTGACAGCGGCGAATCAATGGATGTCGTATATCTGGACTTCTCCAAAGCATTTGACACTGTACCACATAAAAGGTTAGTATATAAAATGAGAATTATTGGACTGGAAGAAAACGTCTGTATGTGGGTAAGTAACTGGCTCAATGATAGAAAACAGAGGGTGGTTATTAACGGTACACACTCAGATTGGGTCACTGTCACTAGTGGGGTACCTCAGGGGTCAGTTTGGGCCCTATTCTCTTCAATATATTTATAAATGATCTTGTAGAAGGCTTGCACAGAAAAATATAAATTTTTGTAGATGACACTAAACTGTGTAAAGTAATTAACACTGAAGAGGACAATCTACTGCTACAGATGGATCTGGATAGATTGGAGGCTTGGGCAGAGAAGTGGCAGATGTGGTTTAACACTGACAAGGTAAGGTAATGCACATGGGAAGGAATAATGCAAGTCACCCGTACATACTAAATGGTAAAACACTCAGTAACACTGACATGGAAAAGGTTCTAGGAATTTTAATAAACAGCAAACTAAGCTGCAAAAAACAGTGTCAGGCAGCTGCTGCCAAGGCCAATAAGATAATGGGTTGCATCAAAAGGGGCATAGATGCCCGTGATGAGAACATAGTCCTACCACTTTACAAATCACTGGTCAGACCACACATGGAGTACTGTGTACAGTTCTGGGCTCCTGTGAACAAGGCAGACATAGCAGAACTGGAGAGGGTTCAGAGGAGGGCAACTATAGTAATAACTGGAATGGGGCAACTACAGGACCCTGAAAGATTATCAAAATGAGGGTTATTCACTTTAGAAAAAAGACGACTGAGGGGAGATCTAATTACTATGTATAAATATATCAGGGGTCAGTACAGAGGTCACTCCCATCATCTATTTATCCCCAGGACTGTGACTGTGACGAGGGGACATCCTCTGCGTCTGGAGGAAAGAAGGTTTGTACACAAACATAGAAGAGGATTCTTTATGGTAAGAGCAGTGAGACTATGGAGCTCTCTGCCTGAGGAGGTGGTGATGGTGAGTACAATAAAAGAATTCAAGAGGGGCCTGGATGTATTTCTGGAGTGTAATAATAATACAGGTTATAGTTACTAGAGAGAGATCGTTGATCCAGGGAGTTATTCTGATTGCCTTATTGGAGTCGGGAAAGAATTCCCCCCTCCTTAAGTGGGGAAAATTGGCTTGTACCTCACAATTATTTTTTTTTGCCTTCCTCTGGCCTCTGGATCAACTTGCAGGATAACAGGCTGAACTGGATGGACAAATTTCTTTTTTCGGCCTTATATACTATGTCACTTATTGGCTTACCTTGAGCTACAATTTTATGCCAGAATTGTGGCGCTATTTTGGTGTGGAATGATGCATCATGAGCCACGTCCTCTTCCAGTGAAGCACTGCTCTTCCTGCTAAGCCTCACCCCTTTCGAGCAAGTCAGAAAAAAGTGTAGAAACCGTAAATGTGTCAAATTGCTCCAAAATTGCACCAGTTTGCGTAACTTTTCATATATTAGGTGCAGCCACATTAGTAAATCTAGACCTGTGTGCTGTCTTCATGACGTTCTTCCCCTATACAGAAGGTGAAAAAATGCAAGCGTTCCAGCATGATGTGTTTTTAAAAAGAAGCAAGAAAGAACAAACTACTATATGGGGGCAGTGTGGGGGAAATTACTGTGTGGGGGGCAAATTACTATGGGGGATTACTATTTGGGGACAGTGTGGGGGAAATTACTATATGGGGGCATTGCTATTGGGGGGGGGGGCACTGTAGGGGCAATTCTATTATTTTTGGGGACACTATACAGGGATTATTACCTGGAGCACCATATAGGGTATTATTATTACTGGGGGTCTCTAGGGGACATTAAAGCTGCTGTGGACACTATAGGGACATTTGGGGTAATTTATCAAACTGGTGTCAAGTAGAACTGGCTTAGTTGCCCATAGCAGCCAATCAGATTAGACCTTTCATATTTGACAGCTCCTTTGGAAATCCAGTTCTACTTTACACCAGTTTGATAAATGACCCCAATTATGTCTACTGGGGTCACTATTTTTCCAGCAGTATAGTACCTGGGGCATTGGGAAGCACAACGGGCACAGTATTAGGGGTGGCAGCAGGATGACACTGTGGGAACACCAGGATAGGGGGCTTGATGGAAAAATTGAGAAATCTAACGTGTCTGTGTTACAAACTCTGTAGAGATGAGATGTGGCTGAAAGAATTTGCCATGGTGGTCTGGGTCAAATGGAGGAGAAGAGGAAATAGAAGGTCTACATGACAGGAGATGTCCCTGGATGTAAGAGGTATGTGGTGCTGTATTCTCCTCCAAGTCTTTTTAATTAAAATTATATGTATTTTAAATTTGGCAACCACATTTTTCAGTTTAGGAGCCAATTTGGGGTATTTTTTTTTAGTCTGAAGTTGTCATATGGCCTAAGAAGAGACTGTGGCGCTCATGAAGCACCGCAGCCTCTTCATACAAAAAAAGAACTAAACTAAAATGGAGGGAGGGGCTCAAGTTGGGTAGACAGCCCCGGGCCTATCATGCACTTAATCCGCCCCTGACAACGGACCCAGGTCCATAGAAAAATACACATTAAAGTCAATAGATACGCGAGTGGTGCATGGAGACCTCGGACAGCACTTGTCGATAATTCACGTGTGGACAAGGCCTAAATATTCAAGAAGCAACACCAAGAATACAAATGGGGCAAAATTCTCTAGGTTTAGTAAATACCGGGTATATAATTCTTTGTAAATTTTTATTTTTTATGTCTATTACAAGTAATTGAAGATTCGGTGATTAGTGAGGTGGATGATTAGATGCAGTCTCCTCCCAATGTCTTCTTCTAAGTCACTTTATGTGTTTTTGGAAGAACAACAGCCAGGCTTGCTGTGGTCTGACATTCTGGGACAATAGTCTGGCTTCAAGAAGACAATGGAATGTTATGAAAGCAAAATAATTACATTCCACAGGGGCTGACGGCCGGATGAATATCTGTGGAGTATTACTGAGAAAATGAGAAAAATAAAACCTTTTTGCAATTTATCTAACAACAAAAATAAAAAATAAAATGGTCTGGATATGTACTGGGTGACATACATACAGTACTCCGTGTAGGAGAATGAAAGCTATTCAGATATATGGTATAGATATGTCTATCTTAAAGGGAACACCATCAGAAAATGACCTATTGTATCAAGCTTTCATGATATATATACAGTATAATCTTTTTTTTTTTACAAAATTTTGGTGGTTTTTTTTATTTTTCTATGCCACTATTTATATTAAAAAATAAAAATAAAATCTTGCGGCTGTCACGTTGGCCACTAAGTCGAATAATAGGCTGAGACTGTTTGCTCTGTAAAGATCACTTCTCAGCAGTCATCTCATTATCATCACAGACAGAATTATAATGGCAGGTAACATCTCTGTATAGATAATCACAATAGGTGATGGACATAGCTCACCTCATCCCCTTCTTAGCACAATACTCTCCGCACAGGTCACTGAGCACATCTTGAAGCGAATGAGTCATCTCCAGACTACAGGTTCCTATGGTCCATGTGACAGCTGTAAAGCATATCTCTGAATGTTGTTAACAGCAGCACCATTGCATGCAGTGGTTTTTGGTCTGGCCGACAGCCGGCATTTGCACCGGATGCGGCAGATGATCACAGACTATAAAAGAGGCTGTAGCTGGGTGAGAGGCCTGATACAAGATCTGCTTCACACAGGGGCTTATTTACAAGGAGGCCTGATCTGAGGTCTGCGTCACATAGGGCCTAATTTACATACAGGTCTGATCTGAGGTCTGCGTCACATAGGGCCTAATTTACATACAGGTCTGATCTGAGGTCTGATTGGAGGTCTTATAACAACTGGGCATCTGATCTACGGTTTGATTGGGGGTCTGATCTGAGGTCTGAATGAGGGCCTTATTAACATTGGGCATCTGAATAGGGCCTTATTAACATCCTTATTAACCGATCCTCAGAATGAAGGTGCATCAGTGCGGCTTCTCTTCTAAAGATTTTCCCCTGCATAGAAAGTGGCTCGGTGTGTTTCTATGCCTGGAAAAAGGGACAGAGGCCCCTTCCTAGGGTTCCTAGGACTCCACCGATCCAAGTTATAGGCCTAAATGTTACATTGGAATTACATCGGAATACCCCTTTAATACTAGAGAGCATGCTGGAGCTGAATTACTGAGATTGGATTTTCATGCAGTTTCGATGAGCCTACATTTTAAGTGACTATTTTTGGATACTAAAAAATAAGGGGAAACAATTGTAAAGTATTTTAATCCATGGCTGATGATTTCCCCATCCCTCTATGTAAATACAATGTAAGGAACAAGCCGCACTTTGTTTTAGAATAGAGTTTCCATGTTTTAATTTTTGCAGGGATATTAGTCAGCTTCCTGTTTAGCGAGTGCTCTGCAGATGTCAACAGGTCCATTATCCCATGTGCGGTGTAAATGTTTAGTTTGAATTGTGATTAGATCTATCATGAAAAATCATTGAAATTCTTTGCATTGGTACTGTACGACATAACTGTTCTTAAAGGGGTCCTCAATAAACTGGTTTTACAACTGGTTTCCAGTTCTACAGCAATGTTAACAATTGCTATTTACAGGGTCTCACCTACCTGAATGCATGTAAATACACTTCCACCATTAGCCTATGCTATATACAGTATGGCAATTACATATCAGGAGCCTGTAGGCACACATTGTCTGGCAATGTGGTTATACCATGACCAATGGTAATGGTGAACGCTGAGGCTTTTCACATCAGTCAACAGGAAGACTAATCTGGAGTATCTTCCATAGAACATGGGGTGTTATTGCATCTTCTATTGAAAAAAGTAGGCACTCCTCTATGAGGGAGCAGTGAAGACAGAGATGAAGCAAGTGAAAGACTTCTCTGGGGCTGCAAGGAGGAGGAGCAGGAGAAATGCTCTGATCCTTGGCTCGAAGGCACTATGTCAGACTCAGAAGTGACGTTGAGCTTCTCCAGGCATCGCTTCTCTCACACTGACAGCCTGGGAATAGGCTTTATTTCTCACTAATGATCCCAGCTGCCCTGGAAGCGGGTGGACTGGGAGGTCTCACTACCAAACCTACCTTCCCAATCCAAATAAAATCCAGCCCGTGAACTTTAACAAAAATAGCTCCAGCAACTACGTTTGCTGAAGCCAGCGCCATCTGGATTTTACTCACCTCACCCAGTTCAAGAACCTGGGTGGGACATACACCCCTTCCACGACTTTACCAGTAGACTTTACCACACTCCTTAGACTGCCCCTACAGCACCTAGATTGCTGGCTTCTGTCTGTAATTGCCTTCTGCCAGTCATATCCAAGGCACATGCTCTCAGATCACAAGCTATGCTCAGAATGAAGTCTGACCAAGCCCACAGATTGAAGGATCTGCCAAAATGGTGGAATTACTATTATTTTTTTATATTTTTTTTATATTTTACCCCTCAAAGAATTTTTTACTAGTTTTTCTATTACAATTGTGAATTATATTGTGCCATTCAAAAATATAACTTGCCCGCAAAAATAATCCCTTATATGGCTATGTGAACAGGAAAAAAAAAAAAAAAAAAAAAGCTATATCTCTCGGAAGGCGGAGTGGAAAAAAAGTAAAAATTAAAAATTTGAATTGTCTCATCTCTCAAGTGGTTAAACCGGGCACAATATCTTGTAGGGCTAGCTCTGCTTCATTTATCAGCAGAAGTTTACATTCACTGTGTAGTGGCTGTGAGAAAATAGCTGATCGATGGGGATGATGACTGCCTGAGGATGCGCAGATAAATGGAGTAGCCTAGTTGGATTACATGACTTCGAGCACTGCGGATAATTGTAGTCAGAAAAATCTGGATTGTAAACAAATCTGTCATTTTGTGTTATTTTAGCATTATGTCTGTTCAGCTTGTTTACCTCTAGGAACACAATTATCTCTCTATTATTCTCACCATGCACCTGCTCGAAACAATTTATAGCTTACTTATTTCTTTCTTTAAATTCCATCCATATGTTGTATTCAAATTTAATATTTTCTACCCTTTGAATTAAATGGACTAATATGTTCCCTCTCTACAGTATATGGGTAGATTCGTTTTTTTAAATATCTTTCTCATCTCTATTTTTATTTGTTTATTTATTATTTATTTAGCATTTTCCTAAGAGTTTTTCCTATCAAAAGCTGCAAGGACCCCCACCGATCCTTGCAGGGAATTTCAGACCAGCCCCTTTCCTTGGTTAAATTTAAACCAGAAAACTGTGTGAAATCAATGTTGTTCTACTTGTTCTTCCCCATATCTGCATTGCTCTCCTTCTGCTGACCTCCCCAATAGCTTTATTTAACCATAAACCTTGACCCTGGCAAAGCAGTCAACTCAACTCTATATAATACATACCATTTGATTAGCTGAAAACAGCTAAAATAACATTTATTTTACTAAACTTGGTGAACAAGTCATTATGCATAATATGAAGCAGCTCTCTCTCCATCTCTTCTAGCAGGAAGTCCCAGCATAAATCCGCTGTATGTAACCAAACTTTTGCCACTTTGTTTCTAAAGTTAAAGTGGATAGATGGGTTGTGTGACAGTAAACTGATTGCAGGGCAATATGTGATCTGTGTGGTAACCCAGCATCAAGTTTTTAATTTCCAGCAGAACCACCACAGGGAAAATAATCATTACATAGTGTATTGAAATCAATGGGATGTTCAAGAGATGATCTGTGAACCCACTGTGGCCAACAGATGAAGGTCCAGAATGCTGAACACGCTCTATTAACTACATTTTATCAATGGGTTACCAGGCAGACCTGCGAATAGAAGCATACTTACCTGCTTCCTAATGCTGGCTCCCGGCTTCAGCACTCTCCGGCCTTCACTGCTCTGCTTGGGTCTCTGGATGTAAACTTCTAGTTTGATACGGCTGCAGCCTTGACCTGCTCCCCATACATCATGTCAAATGGTCATGTGACACAAGAGGAGCAGCACACCACTGTGGACCAGTGATTGGCTGCAGCGGCGTCAAGAAGCAGTTAAAGAGGACCTCTCACTGATCCTGACATTGTGAACTTAGTATACAGACATGGAGAGCGGCGCCCGGGGATCTCACTGCACTTACTATTATCCCTGTGCGCCGCTCCGTTCTCCCGCTATTCCCTCCGGTATCTTCGGTCACTAAATTATGGTAGGAGGTCACTTAGTTATGGTAGGCGGAGTCTGCCCTTGTTCTGCTGTAGCGCTGGCCAATCGCAGCGCAGAGCTCACAGCCTGGGAGAAAAGAACCTCCCAGGCTGTGAGCTCTGCGCTGCGATTGGCCAGTGCTACAGCAGAACAAGGGCAAACTCCACCTACCATAACTTAGTGACCGAAATCTCCGCCTACCATAACTTAGTGACCGAAGATACCGTGGGCATAGCGGGAGAACGGAGCGGCGCCCAGGGATAATAGTAAGTGCAGTGAGATCCCCGGGCGCCGCTCTCCATGTCTGTATACTTAGTTCACAATGTCAGGATCGGTAAAAGGTCCTCTTTAAGTATGCTTCTCTTTGCAAATCTGCCCCCCCGAAAAAAAAAACTCCAAACGTCTACATGACAGATTTATTAGTTTGTTATTTACAGCACATCTTACGAAGGTGGACAATATTTTCTCTTAAATATGGTATTTCATAGACCTTTTCCCTTCTAGTACTTTGTATGGTTCAACACCATCAGTTGTCTTCAAAAGTGGCTAGCGACCTACTAATGGTTGGGGACCACTGTTCTAGCAGGACAAATGAGACCGCCCCACACTGCACATATGAAAACCATAGGAGGAAATTGGTTTGATGGATCACTTATGCACGGCGCCATATTATGGACATGCTTTTTATCCATATAATGGGCCCTTACTGTACCTCTAGGGAAGAGTACATTGCAGTACAGAGGCTTTACCCTATCCTTAGGTAGAGGCACAGAAAATATGTCAATTGCTGGAGGTAATACAGTGTTGTACGAATGGCCCTTGGAGGTTCCAGGATTCTGATAGAAAAATGATACCCTATCCCTATCCACCTAATTATTGATAATTTTATTGAAGTACGTGATGACATTATGTTGTACCATCTCTAAACAGTCATAACAAAGTCTATGAGGCAGTTTTACTAAGAATGCGCCAGTCTTTGTCTAAAGTTCTGCTGTAGGTTGATAGCTGTAGGCTTTCCGGGCATGCTGGGGGTTGTAGTTTTGCAACAGTTGGAGGGCCGCAGGTTGAGCATTCCTGGTATAAGGAATGACTGATTCTCTAACAGTATTTTGCCATTTTAAGCCAGTTGGTACAATTGCCAATAACCGGCGGCAGTGTTAGTGTAATACCGTACTAAGTACAGTATGCTGCATGGTACAGCTCATGGTTGGTAGACCGTCACATTGTACTTGCGTCCAGTCTGTGGGCAGCATTGTATAGAGCAGGAGGAGCTGAGCAGATTGATATATGCAGTAGATTTGTAAGAAAAAAAATGTGCATAACTTGTAATTTATTTATCTAAATCCCTGCAATTTCTGTCCCCAGTGGGAGGTCCTATCAGTGATTGACAGCTTTCCCTTTATGACTGCGTACAGACATAGCTGTCAATCATGGAGTAGGACCGACTACTGGACTCCTAAGTCCAAAATGAGGAGGGATTTAGACCAATAAATGAAAAGTTGTACTCAATCTTTCCCCAAAAAACTATATACCAATCTGCTCAGCTCCTCCTGCTCTATAACATGCAGTCTGGAGATCGGAAGATGATGGATTCCCTTTAATTACTATACCAACCATGAGAGGTCAGCTTGGGCCCCCCTTCACTCAGGGCTTTGTGGCCAGGGAAGCACATAGCCTTCCTGCTGCCTGAGGCAAAAATTGAAATAACCCCCCAATGCCAAATTCTTGACCTAACCCCTTCCCTCCAGCCAGAGGTGTAAATCGACCAGTATGCACTCTCTATAATACCGGTGTCTTCTTATGTGGCACAAGGGTCTTTGGGTCCTCCAGGCTCCTGGGCCCGGTAGCGACTGTTACCTCTGCACCCCCTATAGCTACACCCCTGTACTATATAATGTACCGAACATGATATAACATTATTGCCTGATATTGGCCTTGTCATTCTGACAGATATGCTTTAAATTCAATGGGATTTTGGACTTAGAATCACCTATCCACTAGTCATGTTTTGGTTCACTCTAAACGAATACAGTCATTATAACCTGTAATCTGTATTTATTAATACTAGGATCCATCAAGTACAAGTCACTGGGGTCTGAAGCTAGCAATCAGGAGGTATGGGTCCAGTCGAGCGTGTTCTCTGTCCCAGCCAAGTGGAGATTTTATTGCAATGTTCCCATCACTAAAATAGTTAAAGGGATATTTGGATGCTCCTCCATTGACATGCTCCCGGGATTCCAGATTCTAGACGGCTTTGCTGCATTCTAAAGGGAGGGCAAAAGAAGTTCAGCCAAAGTTTAGAGGGGCAGAAAATAAAAGCACAGGCTGTACGAGAAAGAGGAAGGAATGAAGGAAAATAGAACAGACCTTAGTAGACCTTGTATCTAGATGCTGAGCGACTACAATGGGATATAGTATCCTGAGGCGCATTACATTCTAGGGTAAGGACTACCTGCAAGTATGAGAACGCTGCAAATGCAAATCGCCGATCCGTAGCGTGGGTCGGCAGGTGCTTTACATATATAAATATATATAAATATAAATAAAATAATAATAACATAAAATAATAATAATAAATATAAAATATAATAATATAAAAGATAATAATACAAAGCAGAATCATGTAGGTATAGGAATTTCACATTTTACATGATCATTGTCCAGATCCTTACCACAGTGTTTTACTCCAGTCCGTGTCCCACTTCCCAAAGTCAGTTGGAACATCAGCAATGGCTGAAATAATGAACATTGTGCCACCATGTCTCTCAAGTATCAGGACGTTACTGAATATGGCTCACTCCCCCAACCATCTTATGCCTATAGATTCAGGGTGAGTCTGGACGCCCCTCTTAACTGGTGTAAATTGTAGAAAATTGACTTCCAGTGCGTGAAAGCAATAATTGGTAGGGACTCTAGGGAGTCTGCGTTATTTGGTGGAGGACCAGTTTTCATCCTCCATTTTGAAATCCAGCCATATTGAATTCAGCTCAGGTATTTCCAATGGGAAGGGGGTCATGTGATATATCAGTCTTTGGCTGGAATTTACTCAGAAACACACTGGAAGTGTCAGTTTTAGGAGTTAAGCTAGGTCAACGTTCCCAAAGTACTTTACATAATGTGTTTGATGTGTCCACCATTCTGCCAGACGCACATGGTCGAACGTTTAATGCAGTCTTTGTGAACATGCTGAAGAACCGTAGGTGATACTTTATCACAGCACTGTAGGAGTTGCCATTCCAGGTGAGCTATATTGTGCGTATTGCAAATGAATCCTACAGTGCTGTGGGGACATACTGATAGGGACCTTAGATTGTGAGCCCCACTGGGACAGTTGGATGCTAATGTCTGTAAAGCACTGCGGAATATGTCAGCGCAATATAAATGCACTATATACAGTCAGGTCCAAAAATATTGGGACACCGACACAGTTTTAACATTTTTGGCTCTATACACCATCACAATGGATTTGAAATAAAACGAACAAGATGTGCTTTACCTGCAGACTGTCAGCTTTAATTTGAGGGTATTTACATCCAAATCAGGTGATCGGTGTAAGAATTACAACAGTTTGCATATGTGCCTCCCACTTGTTAAGGGACCAAAAGTAATGGGACATAATAATAATAATCATAAATCAAACTTTCACTTTTTAATACTTGGTTGCAAATCCTTTGCAGTCAATTACAGCCTGAAGTCTGGAACGCATAGACATAACCAGACGCTGGGTTTCATCCCTGGTGATGCTCTGCCAGACCTCTACTGCAACTGTCTTCAGTTCCTGCTTGTTCTTGGGGCATTTTCCCTTCAGTTTTGTCTTCAGCAAGTGAAATGCATGCTCAATCGGATGTTTGGAACATTCTTAAAAAGAAGGAACGCACCGGTGAGCTCAGCAACACCAAAAGACCCGGAAGACCACGGAAAACAACTGTGCTGGATGACCGAAGGATTCTTTCCCTGGTGAAAAAAACGCCCTTCACAACAGTTGGCCAGATCATGAACACTCTCCAGGAGGTAGGTGTATGTGTGTCAAAGTCAACAACCAAAAGAAGACTTCACCAGAGTGAATACAGAGGGTTCACCACAAGATGTAAACCATTGGTGAGCCTCAAAAACAGAAAGTCCAGATTAGAGTTTGCCAAACGACATCTAAAAAAGCCTTCACAGTTCTGGAACAACATCCTATGGACAGGTGAGACCAAGATCAACTTGTACCAGAGTGATGGGAAGAGAAGAGTATGGAGAAGGAAAGGAACTGCTCATGATCCTAAGCATACCAGCTCATCAGTGAAGCATGGTGGTGGTAGTGTCATGGCATGGGCATGTATGGCTGCCAAAGGAACTGGTTCTCTTGTATTTATTGATGATGTGACTGCTGACAAAAGCAGCAGGATGAATTCTGAAGTGTTTCGGGCAATATTATCTACCCATATTCAGCCAAATGCTTCAGAGCTCATTGGACGGCACTTCACAGTGCAGATGGACGATGACCCAAAGCATACTGCAAAAGCAACCAAAGAGTTTTTTAAGGGAAAGAAGTGGAATGTTATGCAATGGCCAAGTCAATCACCTGACCTGAATCTGACTGAGCATGCATTTCACTTGCTGAAGACAAAACTGAAGGAAAAATGCCCCAAGAACAAGTAGGATCTGAAGACAGTTGCAGTAGAGGCCTGGCAGAGCATCACCAGGGATGAAACCCAGCATCTGGTGATGTCTATGCGTTCCAGACTTCAGGCTGTAATTGACTGCAAAGGATTTGCAACCAAGTATTAAAAAGTGAAGGTTGGATTTATGATTATTATTCTGTCCCATTACTTTTGGTCCCTTAACAAGTGGGAGGCACATATGCAAACTGTTGTAATTCCTACACTGTTCACCTGATTTAGATATAAATAGCCTCAAATTAAAGCCTTTCAGTTAAAGCACATCTTGTTCGTTTAATTTCAAATCCATTGTGGTGGTGTATAGAGCCAAAAATGTTAGAACAGTGTCGATGTTCCAATATTTATGGACCTGACTGTATATACAGTATTGAAAGCCATTTATGAGATATACATAATTATTTGGAGGTTGTCTAACACTCTTTATTTTGACACAATATTGCAACTGGCCTGTCAGCTTTAGTTCCCTATTTACCTGGATGCTGTATGCCAGTGGTGCCCAACCATTTTTCATCTGAGGGCCGCACTAGGGCCGAAACCAGGTAGCTTTGCCAGAAAAAAATGCAAACGCTGTGAGGGGGCACGTGTGAGCATTGCTACTGTGAAGAGGGCACATATCTGGCATAACTACTGTGAAGGGGCACATATCTGGGTATAACTACTGTGAGGGGGCAGATATCAGGGTATAACTACTGTGAGGAGGGCACATGACAGGGCATAACTACTGTGAAGAGGGCACATATCAGGGGATAACTACTGTGAGGGGGCACGAGTGAGCATTACTACTGTGAAGAGGGCACATATCTGGCATAACTACTGTGAGGGGGCACATATCTGGGCATAACTACTGTGAGGGGGGCACATATCAGGGTATAACTACTGTGAGGAGGGCACATATCTGGGCATAATTACTGTGAAGAGGGCACATATCTGGGCATAACTACTGTGGGGGGGGGCACACATCTGGGCATAACTACTGTGAGGTGGCACATATCTGGGTATAACTACTGTGAGGGGGCATGTGTGAGCATTACATCTGTGAAGAGGGCACATATCTGGGCATAACTACTGTAAGGGGGCATGTGTGAGCATTACTACTGTGAAGAGCGCACATATCTTGGCATTATTACTGTGAGGGGGCATGTGATGTATACATGTGTGTAATGTATGTAGTGCAGTATGTGATGATCACACACTGCACTACATACATTACACACATGTATACATCACATACTGCGCTGTCACCTTCTGCAGGTCTACCTTGATGTCTGGTCTTTAAGCTTCAGTCAGATCCTCCACCGCCATGCTTGCGCCGTGAGCCCGACACCACCAGGAGCTGGACCCTCCTCCTTTCATCTCCCGCTGGCTTCTCCTACAGCAGGGTGCTCTATCGCTCCAGTGCCTGCCCAATCTTACCAATCAGGGGCGTAGCTAGAAATGACTGGGCCCCATAGCAAAAAAATTTATGGGCTCCTCTCCCGGATCTCCCACCCCCACATACCTATCGGACCTCCCACCCCTTCCAGAGCTCCCACCCAAACACCCCTCCGGACCTCCCACCCCAACATCCCCACACCCCTCCCTAGATCCCCCTAAGTGTCATCCACAGATCCTCCCGGAAGTGTCATCCACAGATCCCCCCCCTGTAAGTGTCATCCACAGATCCCCCCTCAGTGTCATCCACAGATCCCCCCTCAGTGTCATCCACAGATCCCCCCTCAGTGTCATCCACAGATCTCCCCCTCAGTGTCATCCACAGATCTCCCCCTCAGTGTCATCCACAGATCTCCCCCTAAGTGTCATCCACAGATATCCCCCTCAATGTCAACCACAGATCCCCCCCTCAGTGTTATCCACAGATCCCCCCCTCAGTGTCATCCACAGATCCCCCCTCAGTGTCATCCACAGATCCCCCCTCAGTGTCATCCACAGATCCCCCCTCAGTGTCATCCACAGATCCCCCCCTCAGTGTCATCCACAGATCCCCCCTCAGTGTCATCCACAGATTCCCCCCTCAGTGTCATCCACAGATCTCCCCCTCAGTGTCATCCACAGATCTCCCCCTCAGTGTCATCCACAGATCCCCCCTTCAGTGTCATCCACAGATCCTCCCCTCAGTGTCATCCACAGATCCCCCCTCAGTGTCATCCACAGATCCCCCCTCAGTGTCATCCACAGATCTCCCCCTCAGTGTCATCCACAGACCTCCCCCTCAGTGTCATCCACAGATCTCCCCCTCAGTGTCATCCACAGATCTCCCCCTCAGTGTCATCCACAGATATCCCCCTTAGTGTCATCCACATATATTCCCCTCAGTGTCATCCACAGATATCCCCCTCAGTGTCATCCACAAATATCCCCCTCAGTGTCACCCACAGATCTCCTCCCCACCCAGAGTCGCTTCCTAGCTAATTTATTCACTGCACTTGCCTCTGTATAATTGAAGAGAAGCGCTGTAATCTCGCACAGGGGCACTGGCCAGGGGCCAGGAAGACGGTGCATGCGCACTTCGACGATGCCTCTGCCAGTGCGTCTGTGCGAAATTACGGCGCTTCTCTTCAATTTCACAGAGGCAAGTGCAGTGAATAAATTAGCTAGGAGGCGGCGCTGGGTGGGGAGAGTGCAGGCACAGGCAGCATCGCTTTGCTGCCTGTGTGCCGTTCGCAGAGCGCCCTGCGCTGATAAAGTCCTGTTACTGCGCGGGTCGCATGACACGGCTTCGCGGGCCGCATTTGTCCCGCGAGCCGTAGGTTGGGCATCATTGCTGTATGCCATGCTATCTAATTCCATTTAGTATTATAATTCGCCTGCAATCTATATGTGATTGCCATATGGCACTTTTTATTTGGGCTCAGTAAAGAAATTCACCAATATGCTTTAGGTCACAATTTATCTGGGTTCTGCATGGAAATATGTGTGTGGATACAGTATTATAATGTACCTGTAATCTGGGAGATGCGTAGCACTTTTCATACGGATGCAGCATTGCAATTTACCTTTAAAGGCATCTGTCAGCAGTTTTGTACCTATGACACTGACTGACCTGTTACATGTGCACTTGGCAGCTGAAGACATCTGTGTTGGTCCCATGTTCATATGTGTCTGCATTGCTGAGAAAAATGAAGTGTTAATATATGCAAATGAGCCTTCTAGGAGCAACGGGGGCGTTGCCCTTACACTTATAGGCTCTGCTCTCTCTGCAACTGCCACGCCCGCAGCACTTTGATTGACAGGCAGTGCAAACTTCTCCTAAAGTCAATCAAAGTGCAGAGGGAGTGACAGTTGAAGAGACAACAGAGCCTCTAGGTGTAACGGCAACGCCCCTGTTGCTCCTAGAGGCTCATTTGCATATATTAACACTTAACGTTTCTCAGCAATGCGGGCACATATGAACATGGGACCAACACAGATGCCTTCAGCTGCCAAGTAACAGGTCAGCCAGTGTCATAGGTACAAATCTGCAGATAGATGTCCTTTAATCTGTAGGTCACTATATACAGTATATAGTTGCTGAATAACACAATTCGGTTGTCCTCTGTAGAATAATTATATATATATATATTATTTTTTTTTTACTATAGCAGTAGATCTAATGTCATTTAGGTTGAAATACCTCTCAGTTAATATAATAAAAACTTTACAGCCAGAAATATTTCAGAGACTGTGATGCTTTATGGCAGTCTATACAATATGTCCATTTTACGAATTAAGGACTAGACAATGCTGCTAGTTTATAACGGAGACATAAATGTATTGCTTATTGGGAGTATGTTTTATGTCTTCGCAGTTATAAGACCCAGAGCCAAGAATGACTTCATAAAATGTATAAGATCTTCCATGTACAGGTCATAGGAAGCTTTTGGCTGATAACTATCCCATGCGCACTTTTCTTCTGACTGCATTAATAAATGGGCTCTGTGCTGAGGATCAGCTCCCCTGGTTGTGACAACAGTTGCTGCTGTGTATGAAGCCGCATGCTATGAATGAGTATTATACTGTCATAGCTCAGTCATGACAAAGATTTGATTAAACAGACAGGAGTATGATGTTTGCAGTCAGGCATCTGATGACCGCACTCTGCATTCTGCCATTTCCTCATGAACGTTCCATTATCTGCTGATACTTCTGGCTTCTGTTTATATGGGTGTCCTATACAAAGACGAGCTAGAGCACGAAATGTCAAGACAATCCATGGGGAAGTACCAAGACATGCCTATAAGATAGGATGGCAGAGTGCGCGACTAATCATATATGACTATAGGATGCAATACCATAATAGATTTTAAAGTTCAAGACCAGGTAATTTACCCCCCTTATTCTGACCACACATACTGTATTTGTCACATCAGATAGGAAACAGTACGGACTAGGGTTGATCGAGCATGTTCGGCCGAACACGGGGAGTCTCCTACGCAGCCAATAAACGTGCAGGTAAGTGCTGCCACTTACTGTAATGCAGCAGCCATGTTGGTTACTGGCATTACAGTGATTAGCTGGCTGGAACGCGTCATTGGGTGCTATATAGCACCTGAAGACGCGTGTTCGGCTCAGTCTTAGGAAGAGCTGTGCTGAAGAAGGGACAGACAGTGTAGGGAGTGATATAGGATTTATTTTGTTAGAAAAACTTTTCAGAGACCCAAAAGTCCTTTAAGGACTATTGTTGTGTGTGGCAGCAGCAATATATATTTTTAGTGCAACCTGCACTAAATTGCTAAAACTTAACAGACCCAAAAGTCCTTTTAAGGACTGTTGTTTGTGGCAACAATATCTATTTTCAGCGCAACCTGTGCTAAATAGCGTGCAATAGTTAGGCCGCTGCAGACAGCGACATTAGCTGCGCCAGATCTCCAGTGTAAAGTGTGCGCATCCCAAAAATATCTGTGACATCCAGTGCCCTTTTTCTGTAGACGGAGTCCGCTGCGGACAGTTACATTAGCTGCATCACATCTCCAGTGTAAAGTGTGCGCATCCCAAAAAATATCTGTGACATCCAGTGTCCTTTTTCCGTAGACGGTGTCCACTGCAGACAGTGACATTACCTGCGCTACATCTCCAGTGTAAAGTGTGCGCATCCAAAAAATATCTGTGACATACAGTGTACTTTTTCAATATACGGTGCCTCATCTGACAGTGACATAATCAGTGCCACATCTGCAGTGTAAGGTGTGCGCTGAAAAAATGTATCTGTGACATACAGTGTAGTTTTTTCATAGACGCTGCGGACAGTGACATTATCGGTGGTACCTCTCCTGTATAACGTTTCCTCATCCCAAATACCTGTGACATTCCCTGTAATTTTTTATTAGCCGCTGGTGACAGCATTGACATTATCTGCGGGATATCTCCTGTGTGACGTTTCCACATCCCAAATACCTTTTTAAATTTGTTTGCACATACACTCCCAAATCCTACGCTATTGTACGTGTGACATACTTTCAAGCATATATAACATTTAATATGAAGAAGGCGAGCAGTAAGGGACGGGGCAGTGGCCGTGATGCTGATGGTGCACGCAGAGGCCGTGGCCCTGAGTGCGGTGAAACTGTGCCTGCTGCCAGAGCACAAGAAAAACAATCATCCACGGTACCTACGGTAGTTTCATGTCCCAGTTTGCAGGGCGTGGAGGACACCACTCTTGAAGTCAGACCAGTGCGACCAGGTGGTCGGTTGGATTGCAGCAGATAATGCTTTCAGTCGCTTAAGCACCACCCTGTCTTCCACCAAGTCCAGTCTCAGTAGCCAAGAGTCTGCTCAACACAACCCTCCCCCTGATCCTCCTTCCTCCCATCATGGAGAGTCTGGGCAAACAAGTGATCCCACACTCGGATATTCCAAGGAGCTCTTTTCAGCGCCATTCCTTGATTTGGCCCTATCGCCTAGCACGCTTGAAGAGGGACAGATCTTGTGCCCTGATTCCCAAACAGTCACAAGAAGATGACAGTGGGGAATGGCAATTACTGTTTAATGAGGTGAATGATGATGAGACACAGTTGCCAATAAGTCAACGGCAATTACTGTCTCAAGAGGTTGATAAAGAGGATGAGACACAGCTGTCAATCACTGAGGTTGTAGTTAGGTCAACAAGTCAGGAGGATGAGCAGAGTGAGAAAGTGGAAGAGGAGGTGGTGGATGATGAAGTCACTGACCCAACCTGAGAGTGTAGAAAGCTGAGCAAGGACAGCAGAACAGAGGGGGAGGGATTTTCTGCACTGCAACAGGCTGGAAGAGGCAGTGGGGTGGAAAAAGGGAGAAGGCGGGCCACACCAAACAGGCCTGCAACTGTTTAACGGTGCACCCCCTTGCTGAAATCTCCCTTGCCAAGGGATAGGTGTTCCGCAGTATGCTGCTTTTTTGAGAAAAGTGCGGACGGCAAAAGAAAGAAAATGAGCCGGGGCGTGAACATTAGCAACCTCACCACCACCAGCATGATTCTCCACATGGCATCCAAGCACCGTAATAAGTGGGACAAATGCCTGGGTCCACAATCTGTGTCTGCGGGTCACACCACTGCCTCCTCTTCCTCTGTGTTACGTGCTGGCAAATCCCCTGTCGAAGGTGCAGGCCTGGATGCATCCCGCCCTGCACCTGGACCTTCGCAAGCACCATCAGCGACCACATCCACTTCCGTGTCCCAGCGCAGCGTACAAATGTCCTTACCCAGGCATTTGAACGCAAGCGCAAATACCCAAACACCCACCCACCCACAGGCCATAGCACTAAATGCGCAACTTTCCAAATTACTGGCGTTGAAAATGTTGCCATTTAGGCTTGTGGACACTGAGACCTTTCACAGACTGATGTCGGCGGCCATCCAGCATTAGCCAGTTCCCAGCTGCCACTATTTTTTAAGGTGTGCCGTGCCCGCCTTATACCAACATGTGTCCCGTAACATCACACATGCCCTGACCAACGCAGTTACTGGGAAGGTCCACTTAACCACTGGACACATAGACATGTGCATTTGGCCAGGGACACTACATTTCCCTGACAGCACACTGGGCGAACATTGTGGAGGCCGGGAGGGAGACGTACCCTGGGATGGCACAGGTGCTACCGACGCCAAGGATTGCAGGCCCTACATCGATCAGGGTTTACACCAGCACCTACGTTAGTGGCTTCAACCCCCACTTCTCCTACTCTGCCTCCTCGACCACTTCCACCGCCGACTTATCCGTATGCAGCACCAATCAGCCACCAGTCGGTAGCTGAAAGCAGTGTAGCACTGCAGCGGGGAAGCGGCAACAGGCCATCTGAAGCTGATATGTTTAGGGGACAAACAGCACACTGCCGCATATAATTTTTTAGAGGCTCAGCTCACCAGCAGGCCCTCACCTACAATCTTTTACAGGGTCAGCTCACCTGCAGGCCTTCGCATATAATGTTTTACAGGGTCATCTCACCTGCAGGCCCTCACCTACAATCTTTTACAGGGTCAGCTCACCTGCAGGCACTCACCTACAATCTTTTACAGGGTCAGCTCACCTGCAGGCCCTCACCTACAATCTTTTACAGGGTCAGTTCACCTACAGGCCCTCAGCCTACAATCTTTTACAGGGTCAGTTCACCTGCAGGTCCTTGCATATAATTTTTTAGAGGGTCAGCTCACCTGCAGGCCCTCACCTACAATCTTTTACAGGGTCAGCTCACCTGCAGGCCCTTGCATATAATTTTTTAGAGGGTCAGATCACCATTAGGCCATCAATCATAATTTTTCAAGGGTGAATGATTGTACCACAATGTGAATGAGGCCCTCCTTTATGTGATAAACAGGCTGTATCAGAGTGCCTCTTCCTTGTAATTTGTGGCAGGACTTGCACTTTACAAGTAAATATACAGGAAAGAATGTTTCCTAACAATTTTTCCTCTAAAATTGATTTTATCTTTAGTTTTGTGTGTATTATTGTCTCTAAAAGTGGTGTACTACTCGGACAACATCATTTTCAGCCGTGACCTGGGAGTACAACATGCATCCAGACATCCTCCCCGTGCTGTTCCCGAACCATTTCAGTGGTATTTCCATCAATTTCTGAAATTTTCATGTGAACCATACACCCTCCCCTCTTCAGAGCAGGGTGTGCCTGGTTTAATGCTTGGGTTCTCCCATTGACTTCCATTGTGCTCGGGTGCTCGGTAGAGCACCCAAGCATCCCAAGGTGTTCGGCCCAAGCACCCGAACACTTTGGTGCTCTATCAACACTAGTACGGACCTGTCCTCCACCTACACCACTGTCAATATCTACTTGGATGATCTGTCCTAAATGGCAGCCCCAACTGGGCGACGGTCCCTGGCCTGACTAAATGTGCAAGACCTACTTAAGGGAAACAAAAGGGGAAGACCGAGAAAACTGTCAGAACCAAGGATGAAACAAACACAGAGTAATATACCAAGTAGGGTCAAAACCACAAGGAAATGTTAGAACCAGAATTAGCTGTCAGAGGCAAAGTCACTAACAGGCAGAAAATATGAAGTTCAGGAATCCACATGAATCACAAACTAAGCATGTGAAGCAAGAAAACCAAATCGCAGGCAACAGTTGCTTGTTTAAACACCCCGCCGACATGAAGCACATGACGCTGGTACCAACACTGATTGGCTCAACATCCCTGCTCCCTGATACACCATCCAGCGCCACTGTCAGCTGGGCTGGTTTCCACAGTGATAGGATGACGCCAGTGGCACATTAATAGTGTGACCAGACTTGTTGCAGCAGTGTGGCTGGGTAAATACATGTCAGTATTTTCTGTTAGGGGATTTTTGAGCACATGTGTCTTCTGAGAGCCACATTTTTTTTCCATTTGGTTATTTAAACAATTGTTCCATTTTTCACGGAATTATTTTTATGTAATTTTTCTTTAGTTCTTTTGTTTAAATTTTTTTATACCTGGGAAAATGTTAAAAAAAGAAAAATAGTCTGTGTTTTAAACGGTCTTTTAAACAATTTTTTTTTTTAATTACTGATTTCTCTTGTAACTGAGGCTGGCATATCAGCCCCTAGATGCTTTACAAGGCTCACTGCTAAGACCCAGTAACTCACACAGACACTTGGCCTCTGACAATCACATGATCACTAGAATTGGAGCAGGAAGTGGCTTCATTACTACTGATTTGTATACAGGGTGCTCATTGAGGGCTCTGTATACAGGTATAGAGAAAGAGGGGACTATTGATAACTGAAATGTATAGTTTTCAAAAAAATAAATGAACACTCTTTTTGTAAGAAAAGTGTTATTGTTATACGCCTCTTTGTACTACCAAACTTTATCTGCTCAAAGTTTGACCAGGATAGAAAATTAAAGTTATTTAAAGGATAACTGTCACATTTAGACCCTAATTTCAATTTTCATATATGTAGTTACTAATAACATGATATTCCAGAATCAGTTACTATTAGACTGACTTACCCCATATTTAATAAGATTCAGCCCTTAGCAACCAGTCTGCATAAAACTGCAATCTCACTATTCAGTTAAGATGGCCACCACTGCCCTCCCCCTGAGGCTAATCCCAATAGACTGACCATGCCTAGCAACCCTATTTTAAGCACAGGTAAAAGTAGGCAGTACAGGGAACAAAAATGTGGAATTAAGGGGTAATTGAATACACAGTGAAAAGTTGAAATAGGGCCACCAAGGTGATATTAATCACCACAATCCAATAATCCAAAAAAAGATATATACGACAGTTTTCCTTTAAGGTACATTGGAATTTGTATGAGGCCCGCAACACAATTTTTTTTATTGTTTCCTGCCCAACTTGATTGCTGTGGGAAGCTACCACTTGAACAGAGAAATTTGGCATCAATTTTGTGCTAAAATATAAAGCTGATCGGGCCAGCCACTGTTAGTATTTTGATACTCAAGGCTTTCTGGCGTGTGGGGTTCAAATATAGAAATGATACACAGTTAAGCAAAGGACTGTGAAGTCAAGTAAAACCAACTCCTCTACTTTTCTATACACTGACTACGACTCCATAATAGGTGACTCATGTACAATAATAAGTAATGAAAAATGTACTGTAGAGATCCTAGAACTTCCTAGTCGTCACTGTTTTCGAGAAATAGGGGCCTTAAATTGATAGAACATAACATATATTTATCATTTAAATTTCTAAATTTTCCTAAATTCCCATGTGAAAGTAAATATGCACCAAGCCATGCATTTGCAGTGACTTGCTGGTTCACTGCTAAAGGGTTAATGCTATAATATTGTTCACTACTAAAAAATCGAAAATATGTACTAACAGTTAACTATCAGCCCATAGGAATAGTTGCAGGTAGTGGGCTGGCCAACTCTCCCCTGGCTGGTTAATAGTTGCTAGCACGCAAGCCAAGAGGAAAGACATGCATACTGCTGTTGACAAGATAAAGCTGGAGAAAATAACTCTTTTCCAGGGTGACACCATCCCTTTGAGTGAAAACTGCCAGAAAAGCAACTTTACTAAGAACCAACCTCTGAGGAAAAGAAGCTTTGAATATTTGCAGAAGGTTCAGTACCATTAGGGGATAGTGATGGTAAGCCAGTAAAGGTAACACATACTTATGGCTTTGTACTTTACAGCACATGGTTAGGGTTAATAGCTTCTGGTGCCTGCCAACCTTCAGACTGGCTATCCAATTTGGGACAGCAACCCACAGTTAGGACATTGAGATTAAGTACACACCTTTGGTCATCTGAGAAGACTGCATGTAACTGTGGAAAGAGAGTCAGGGAGGACCACCATAGTAGCCAACCCTATACAAAGCCTTTGGGAAAAGACCAGTCTTTGAAATATCTGGGAACTGTTCCTACTGTTTGTATTTGCATTGTGTCACCCATCATCTATTTAGTAAAAGAGAGGCTTTATTCTACTATAACCAAGTTGGCCTGGTTCCACATCTGATCCAGCACCCCTTGCTCTCCTGCCTTGCACTCCGCCACCCATTCAATCAACTTCAAGGGCATTCCTGTTATCACCAGGCAGAAGACCCTAAAGTCTGGGGTGTACCCCGAGGGGAGGAAAGGGTGCGTCCCTCATCCACCACAGCAGCTGTCCAGGGGAGAGTTGGGGTAGGATCAGCCACCATGAGGACTACCACCACTCTCACTGCCACAGCCACAACTCCCATCTTATCCACCCTCACGCCGCCCCCCTGTGGGCGATCATGCCACACATTTTGTAAATGAATTATACAATAGTATTATATTTAGTATTTTTATTTTGAAGCTAGAGTTGAAGTCTGTATATTTCTACCAACTATAATATTCTGAATCCACATCCCTGGTTGAAATCCATTGACTACGAACCTATATGGACACAAGAACATCAATGCAAGCCCACAAAAACACTTTAACCACTTTTTTTATGTGCGGTTGTGTCCACAATGACTGAACCAGGATAGGCGTAAGTTGGTGGACTGGTTGGGAATCCCTGGTTCTGTCACGCTTCGGTGTGGGAGGGAAACACCACACCGAGCATAGGAGGGGGGGGGGCAGGGAATTAGGCCTGAGAACTAACAAAATCCTGACTGACTACCAGTATGAATAGAAGCCAAAGAAAGGTGAGTTCATACGCAGGAATAGCTAAAGTCCTATCAAGCCCTATAGGACCCTGGTACTAATGGCAGGGACAAGACTACCTGTTTCTCCAAAATGAAGGACGAACAGGAGTCTCCTTCAGGCCGAATACAAACAATAGGGAAATGCAACACACAGAACCCAAACAAAATACAAAAGGGCAAGAAAAGACTTAACTTCAAAGGAGCAATGGAAGCACCAGGAACTCAGCCGAGATCCAACCATAATCTATCCAAAGGTCCAAACAGAAGCTATAAACCGCACAGCATTGTGGAGAAGCAACTATAAATAAAGAAGGTTAAATTACCCTAATAGCCATACCTAGGGAAAGAAGGTGTGGCAAGCACCAGAAACAACACAGAGCTCATTTGATCCAAACGGAAAACATGTCAGATCAAAACCACGTGTTGCCAGTCTCACCGATCTCCTGCCACCTGTCACGGGAACATCTGTGACAGGTTCATTGTCTCTTTTGGTATCTGTTGGGCTCTATGCTGAACATATTCTGAGAACCTCTCATTAGTTATGGACGAACATCGGCCCGGGATGGTTCGCGAACACAATCAAATGTTCGCGAACCACAAGTTCTTGGCGGGCCCTATTCACTTTAATGGCAGGCGAACCTGAAAAACCTTCAGCTAATATTTGCAGCCACCAAATACTTAGTAGAAGTGTACAAATAGTCCCACAACCTGGACAGTGACATACCAGAGGGGGGTCAATGACAAAAATTCAAACAAAAAATATGTGTCTTAATCAGGGGACATTTTTATGCGTCCTAAAGGGAAATTCTCTAGAAGGGAACCTGTCACCGGGATTTTGTGTATAGAGCTGAGGACATGGGTTGCTAGATGGCCGCTAGCACATCCGCAATACCCAGTCCCCATAGCTCTGTGTGCTTTTATTGTGTAAAAAAACTGATTTAATACATATGAAAATTAACCTGAGATGAGTCCTGTATGTGAGATTAGTCAGGGACAGGACTCATCTCAGGTTAATTTGCATATGTATCAAATCAATATTTTTTTTACACAATAAAAGCACACAGAGCTATGGGGACTGGGTATTTTGGATGTGCTAGCGGCCATCTAGCAACCCATGTCCTCAGCTCTATGCACAAAATCCCGGTGACAGGTTCCCTTTAAATGTGCCCTGTTGCGCTACCTAAATGCACTGAAAAGAAAGTATATTGGTATATAACACCCCACTTCAATCACTTTTTTTGGGCCTCAACTGGTATATCACACCAGTAAAAATGATTTGTTCCAATAACGCTTGTTCCTCTATATACCTGCAGTATCGCAGCAGAACCGCACACAACTGCCGCACAATACAAATGCACTATGTTTCTATGTTAGAAAATATATTATAACATTGTACAAGGAAGGCAATCCATTAGAATATACATAAAGATAAAACGTAACCTGTTACTATTAAAAGATATCCCTCAAAATAAAAATAAATCAAATTATTAAAGTTAAGTAAAAGGCATAGATAGGCAATAACAAGTGCTCAGTGGCACCAAATCAGAAACCATATGTCCTACCAAAATCCTGGGGGTTCCAGTGCACATCCATGGATCTCGGAGGAAAGCAAAAACCATCTATCCCTGGGCTATATGATGATGTGGTATTGAAGGACAGGGTGGGCAAAGAACTGTCCCTTATATTGTCCTACAGGGGGGTGCTATTCTGGCCCTGATAGCCTAACCACAGACCACCCGCCCTGATAAGAGCGACCCTGTCCGGAACCTTACCCTATATAATAATGGCCCTAGTAAGCCCCCAGCCTCAAGGCACCTGACTTCCAGGTGATCACTATATAGATCTATGTGTTTTTTACTTATAAAAGTATATTATAAGTATATCGCACCGCTCTGTGTATCACACCTATCGATAGCACACCTATGCCAGTCCTTAAAAGGACTTTTGTTGCCCTATTAGCTAGCTTTTCGTGTCCCTAACAGCCTGTCCCTGCTCCACACAGCAACCTCTCCCTACACTGGCAAAACACTGAATGTAAAATGACGGTCAGATCGGGTTTATTTATAAGGTAGGGGGTATGTCCATGTGCTGAAACGTCTCAATTGGCTGTCCTCTACCACCTGATGCATGTGTCATGGGACAAAGTTCTTCACAATGTAAAAGAAAATGGCGGGCGCGAATATCGCCATATGTACGCATGTTCGGCGAATCGCAAACACGCAACGTTCGCTGCGAAACGACCGCCGGGCGAACCACAAGGCCATCTCTACCTCTCATGAAACTCACATGCTGCCGCAAAACCTTTTTCTGCTAACAGAAAACACAGAACAATAACTTGGAAGGTGATTAGTCTTAACTTTTATCAATTTCTTTTTTTTTTTTATCACAGGACCTGATAATCATAAGCTGGAAATAGCCGAGGGCAGTCCCATAGAGTCCAAAGGCAACATGTGATCCCCGTTCTTAGGATCGGTTGATGTTCCAGTGGTCGGGCCCAGCTTCCCCGATCAGTCAGTTATCCCCTATCCTCTGGATAGGGAATAACTCTCATGCTTGGCACAGCCCCTTTAAGAGGAAAACCGAGGAATCACACATTGAAGGATAGATCATCAATATCAGATCAGTGGGGGGTCCTATGGGTGGGGGTCAGGTGACGCCCAATTTTTTTCTGGCTATATAATGGCCCTATTACATCAACCCCAAGTCTCCAAGTAGCCAAACCTATCACAGTTATACTTAAACCCACCCTCTTATTATCCAATCACCCCACCCAACTATTAACCCCCGCTTGCCCAGCCTCATTCTGACCACGCTTCACCCAGCTTTTTAACATGTGAGCGCAGTGCTGCCTCTCCTAGCATGGTAGATGCCTCATATCTCTCCGTCAACAAGGCTTAAAATAACCCAGCGCCTTTCTTTTCATTTATTCTTTAATACAATTTCCTTTATTTTCATCTTTTCCATATTCCCCTAAGTCCTTTCATAATTGTTATGCAAATCAGTAAAGCGGTCACACTTACATTTGTAAAGCAGATGGCACAGTCCCAGCATTGAAGGGATTATAGGAACGATGCGGGCATGAATTTAATGAAATGTTATACTTGGGATTATAGCTACTCATTTCCAGTGATCTCTTCTGTAGAGGCCGATTCTGCATCTCAAAGGTCATATCACTAAAAGTCTATTATTCTTGTCTAATGCTGGATTGGACCACAATGCATTTTTACATATTCCGATCATATGATAGCAAAGAAAAGCTCTATAGAGAGTGGATAATTTTTGCATGACATTACTTCCCGGGGGCTACATTGAGTTTCCCGCAGGGTAAATTTAGAGGTAGTAATGTGCATCTTTTTTTAATGGGGAAAATAATGTTTTATTTCAGAATAATTAAAGGTACAGCTGCTCCTCCAACCTTTTTTAGAAAAATAATACTCCCCCGGCCCCTTATGCAAGGAGCCATTATCTGGGTTCTGATATGTTGCTAAATTAGAAGTTAGGCCACATACATAGTGGGAGGGCGACATACTTTTTTATGATTTATATATTTTTAAATGTTTATTTTTGGGAGTGGACGATAATGATTTCCCATTTAAACAGGGTATTCTGAGTGATTCTCTTTAATTAACAGCATTGTCCGATGGGGGAAAATTCTGTATAAAGGGTTCAAAGTGGGATTTAAAAAAAATGAGAAAAAGGGATACTAACCCTCACTGATCTCCTACAGATCCCATTCTGGGTCCTCGTTGGTCTCTACTTCCTGGTTCTGTCTAGACACACAGGAGGCATCTCCAGGCATTTCCTGTGTGTTGAAACAGGACCAGGAAATAGAGACTGGTAATCTTCGGAATGGGAGTAGCAGAGGATTGGTGAAGGTAAGTATTGCGACTTTTATATTTTTGAGTGTTTGTCCTTGGACAACCCTTTTAGACATATAGAATGTGCAGTGTCCCACATATGTGTGACAAAAGGGACACCAAACATCTTAATATCTGTACTTATTGAATTGTAATGTATTGTATTCCTTATTTTCTGTCTGGCAATGTCATTTCATCCATTTTCCCCTAGGTGGTGCTGGCACCACATAATATATATAGTGGGGTGTGTCTAGAGAGAAAAGCAGAGTAAAGGAGAGTAGAGCAGTATGTAGTCAGAGTAAGAAGCAAGTCCATGGAGGAAGGAGACAGACCTAAGCCACCATGTAACGGCTGTACTTTCCTCTGGGCCCTGATCAAACCCAGAAAAGTTATCTGCAGAGGACCAGCACTGGACAGTAAGTCTATACACAGAGATGCAAGGAGACTATTGAGGGCAACAGCTAACCAAGGCTTACAGACCTCATTATCACCAGTGACCAGGAGAAGCTTACAGAGTGCCTGGACACAACCAGACAACTTAGGCCAAGTTGTCATTTACCACTGACTTAACCTTCCGGGTGGTAGTGAGAAACCATAAAACCAGTTCTAGAAGAGTTTCCAGGCAAAAAATTAAGCAAATGTTTTTGCCTGCCGTGAGGGGGACGCCCTAAAGGAATACTCATAGATAAATAATTATTAGCATCTTTAGTGCCAGTGTGCTGTAAAGTAAATATAGGATTTCTATCAGGATCCTTGCCTGTCAAGAGTCTACTCCTAAAAAGGACAATTCCTCATAGACATTTGCCACCACCAGAAAATAGAATACCCTTGAACTTGTTATGCATAGCAAAGCTATCAATTGATAAACAGTACCAACTGTCCAGAGACTATTGATCTTCAGTAAACGTTCAACTGATTTACAATTACTGACTCCTCATTCTTACAACTACTACTCTCAACATTTGCACTTAACGGTGCTGGCGTCACGGACACAGGGGCCCAACCACAAGCACCCTAAAGATCACAACCATCAAGGGCACCTCAACCAACATCTGGCTGGTGTTCCCTGCAACAGAGAGTGCCCCGGAAGATCTTGTGCTGTCTTCCCATCCACTGCACTGCCAACTCAGGGAGGCATCTGTTAACTGTGAGTACAAACGACTATTGCACCCATCGGCTTACCGTGAGCCTCACGTGTTTTCCCCTGCAGTCCAGCATGCTGCAAATGTATTCCCAAAAAGCAGTGAACAGCTCAAATTCACAGAAAGTAAGATGCACAACACTTGGATTGTCTCACGAAGAGTAGTACTATTAAAGGGGTAATAACATCTTAGACATTAATGGCATATCGCTAGGATATGCCATCAATGTCAGATAGGTACAGGTCCCACCTTTTGGACCCACTCCTATGTCCAGAATGGGGCCTGTGAAGTGAAGTAGAGCTCACTGCACATGTACAGTGTGCTGTCCATTCAATGCTATGGGAGTTCCAAAAATGTTGGAATTCCCATAGCTTTAAGTGGAGAGTGAATCAAACATGCATGACCACCTCTCTATTCATTGCTATCAGACTGCCGGAAATGGCTGGGTTAGCGCTCTGCTATTTTTGGAACTTTCATAGCGGTGAGCAGAGGGTGGCCACGAAAGTACCTGCTCTCTTGTCTGTCCTAGTGATATGCCATTGTTAAAGTAGCCCTAAATTAGAGCATTTGAGATTCACTCTGGTGCTCCAAATCAATGTACCCCCAAGGGGTTAATATCCACGCGTGATTGAGAGACTGGACACTGACACAGAAGTTGGTCAAAGCAATTTATTACAGAAAGTAAGCGGTATATGTATCTTCAGAAAAGGGCAGTACTTTCTGAGGCCCAGGCATTATTTCATTGGCTCAAAAGGAAGAAGAGATAAGAGAAACAGAGATAACATCCTAACATCTGCGCACTGTGTATCACTTTGGAATGTGAACTAATGTAAACATCTAAGTGTCCGCCATTTTGTAATGGCGTCTATTCTAACAATAATACTGCATACGTCATATGTGACACTTCAAGGAGGTGCTTCTCTATAGGCAGTGAATAATATGTATATATCATCAAGTCATATGATTGGCTTATGCATTCCTCCACAATCTATACACCTCCCTTGGGACACCTGTACAAAGATGAGAAAACAGACCCTTCCCACAGCACAGCTCTTTGCCCCCCTCTCTTCTCCAGTCTTGAAACAAAGAGGGGGATGGGAGGCACTTGAAGAAGAAAAAGTTAACTCATTACAGTCCTAGAGATACAAAATATAGAATAAAATTCACACATCTTTAACACCATCAAGGTCTGAGATGGGAAATGCTTCCACAACAGAAAACTCAAGCAGTCTATGTATTACATGAATGGCCATTCATGCATACCTCCCAACCATCTCGGATCCGGCAGGACAGTCCCGGATTTCAGTAGCTGTCCCGGTACGGTGGAGGTATGTCCTGCTTTCTGGCAGCTGTCCCTGCGTTTATAAGAAGCAGAGGCACTTGCCATAATAAAGCAGAGAGCTGTCGCTGGGATCGGCTCCCTGTTTCATCATTCCTGCCGTCTCTCCACACCTCTGGTCTGTGCTGGGGGCGACGCCAGACGGCAGTTAGACTCGGCTCCCCCCCCTTCACAGACTAGAGCAGCCGATGTCCTGCTGCTGCGGCTAGGAACAAGGTAAGTATGTGATGTTTATTTTTTTACTCACCCTGAGGGCCACAATGTGGGCATATTACTGGGGGCACAATGTGGGCAAATTAGTGGGTGGCACAATGTGGGCATATTATTGGGGATCACAATGTGGGCATATTACTGGGGGCACAATGTGGGCATATTAGTGGGGGGCACAATGTGGGCATATTACTGGGGGCACAATGTGGGCATATTACTGGGGGCATAATGTGGGCATATTACTGGGGGGGCACAATGTGGGCATATTACTGGGGGGCACATTACTGTGGGCACAATGTGGGCATATTACTGTGGGCACAATGTGGGCATATTACTGGGGGTACAATGTGGGCATATTACTGGGGGGGCACAATGTGGGCATATTACTGTGGGCACAGCTCGGCATATTACTGTGGGCACAGCTCTGGCATATTACTGGGGGCACAGCTCGACATATTACTGGGGGCACAGCTTGGCATATTACTGGGGGCACCTAACTGGGCATAATTCTGTGAACTAGGCACAATGTGGGCATAAATACTGTGTGGTGGCATGAAGGGGGAATAATTGCTATGTGGGGCATTAAGAGGACTGGGTGGGATTCAGTGTATAGTTATGTTTTAGGCGGAGTTAGAGGCTTGGCCTAGTGCGGAAAAAAATTGTGTCTCTCTTTGTTCATTTACAAAGTTGGGAGGTATGATTCATGTGTATGGTTGACATGTAGTGCTACATTTCTCTATGAAGTGGCAATGTCTGATTAGTCATTGACTTATCCCAGAAAACAATCTGATAGGGGTTGTCTCTGACATGTAGCTTGAAAATATCCTGGGGCCTAATTGAAATCTGTACCATCTACCATCTGCCATTTATAATGTTGGGTACTTCTGTGGCAGCACCCTCAGGCACAAGGGTCCAGGTGCAACTACTACGACTACCTCACGCCTTATAGTTATGAGCCTGGGATGTATTTAATTAAACTGCTAGTCGTTTGGTAATTTAAATACCACAGTATCCTGATTGACCCAAATGTGCCAAATGAAATGATTTAGCTGTATTAGGGTACTTTCATACTTGTGTTGTTGGATTCCGGCAGGCAGTTCAGTCGCATAAGGATAAAACTGATCAGTTTTTTTTTTTCCATTATTGAGCCCCTAGCTCGGAACTCAATACCGGAAAAGTTTACAGTTAGTTGTGCCACAATCTGCAACGTTTCCCCACTCACACCAGGTCTAAATAAGTGGTCGTGGTGTGGGTGGGGAAGGGGACGGGTTGGCAGGCCCATCTCATTTACCATTTTCTACTCCTGATTTAGAAAAATGTCTAAATGTAAGACAGCTAGGAAGCTGTCTTACATTTAGAAGTGGCGCAGGAACCCCCAAAGTTATGAAGAGGCCAGTTATGTCTTCACGTTGTGTTTGGTGTTGAAGGACTGTTGATCTGGCAAGAAATAGTATTCTTCTTCAAGGTTTCAAATTTTTCTATTTGTCATGGTAGATACTGAAAGGAGAATTCCACTTTTATTCATCTTTTGGATCTTAAAACTTTCAAGGCATCCACCATTTATCTAATGAGTATGGGGGCTACCAGACATTCTTGAAGGTCTCAAAAAAGTTGGATTTTTCTTGACCAGTTGCAGCCCCATTTAATTTAACAGAAGTAAATGTACATGATACTTTGTAGCTTACGGACCTGACATTAGTATTGTCCTCTGATGTGCCTCAATATCACAAATTACATAAAAATAATAACATGGATCCACCACATAATATCAACTTCATAAAACAAAGGGAAATAGTGAAGATTACTACAGCAGCACAGATCTGTCTGAATCCCATATTGCACAATGTTTGGGATATTACAAATTCCTGGGATATTTCGAATATTTATTCATTGTAATCAAGCGGAAATAATCTAAATAGCAGTAAAAATCACAGTATTAAACAATGTAAACTGGATGATGCCACTGTGCATCAAAAAAGGTGAAAAATCCTTTGTCTTATGGAAAGCAACAAAACCAATTATATAAACTATCATTGACCAAGAAAATAATGTTCCCAGCTTGCTGCAAAACTTGACATGCATGTGTAAATGATTACAGGTGTGGTCTGATTGGACACTGGATCTTGCCACTAGAGGGTGTAAAAGTGCTTCTACTGCTGCCCTATAAAAAGTCTCTCATAGGCTACTTTTGAGTAGTGTACCTCTTGGTGAGAGATTGTAGACTTCTAGACATGCCTCTATGATGTACTCAAAGACATTTTACCCAGTTGACAGGCGGGGCGTAACATTGGACTGAGAGAAGCAGGATGGTTATTTTGATTAATTGCCCACCATCTAGGTCATTCTCATCTAGCTGTTGGGAGCAGTGGTTACATGAGGGCATGCACACATGGCGAACAGGCTCTGGATGGCCCAGGCAGACCACTAGTAGAGAAGGTCATTTGATTCACTAACAAGCACGAGCAGCTCCCACAGTTTCATTGTCCACCATCCAGACACAGCACCTTCATTACACACTGCTGTCTCTGCCTGACCATTTAAAGGGGCTTAGCAGAAAGAAATTTGGAGCCACAAAACCCATTACATGTTCAGTCATTGACAGCCAGCCACTGTCTCCTTCGTTTCCAGTGCTGTCATGAGCGAGAAACTTGAACTGCTATGGACTGGAATCATATCATTTTTAGCAAACAGGTTCTGTTTGGGATGTGACAACTGTCTGGTTCGAGTTTGGAGGCCTCGTCGTGAGCGCGTCAATCCTGCCTTTGCTGTGGAGCGACACACATACCCCAGCTTCTGGTGTGATGATCTGGGAGCCATCGCATATGACAGTCGGACACCCCTAGTAGTGATACGAGGGACACTGACAACTCAGTGATATGTGGAGGATATCCTGCGGCCACATGTGTTGTCTCTCATGGCAGGGCTTCCAACTGGCATTTTTCAGCAGGATAATGCTCGCCCCCGCACACAAGAAGGGTTTCCCAGGAATGTCTCCACCAGATTACAACACTTCCTTGGCTGCCTGGTCACCAGATATATCACCAATCCAGCCTTTATTGGACCAGCTGGGAAGCCAGCTTCAGCAACCCACAAGTGTTCTGGATCTACAGGTCCAACTGCATCATCTGTGGTCAAATTATTGCTTTTACAGACACAGAGGGAGTAGTGTTGGTCAAGCACCAAAGTGCTCGGGTGCTCGAGTAGAACACCTCGGGATGCTTGGGTGCTCTAGAGAGCACCCGAGCACAATGCAAGTCAATGGGAGAACCCGAGCATTAAACAAGGCACCCCCTGCTCTGAAGAGGGGAGGGTGTCTGGTTCACAGGAAAGGGTCAGAAATTGATGGAAACACCACTGAAATGGTTTGGTAACAGCACAGGGAGGATGTCTGGATGCATATTGGACTCCCAGGTCGCTGCTGGAACGATGTTGTCTGAGTAGTACGCCACTTTAACAGACTGACAATAATATGCACAAAACCAAAGATAAAATCGATTTTAGAGGAAAAATTGTTAGGAAACATTCTTTCCTGTATATTTACTTGTATATAAAGTGTAAGTGCTGCCAAAAATTACAAGGAAGAGGCACTCCGATACAACCTGTATACCACATAAAGGAGGGCCTCATTCACACTGTGGTACAATTTTTAAGGTAGTGGGACTCCTACACTCATAGTCTATGCACTAAGTGAAAGGGATAACAAGAATTTCAAGGAACCCTTAAAAATAAAGGAGGGCATCCTACACAGCCTTGACAAATTATAATTGATGGCCTGCTGGTGACCCTCAAAAACTATTGGAGCAAGGGCCTGTTGATCTGACCATCTAAAACATTAGGGGCGAGGGCCTGCTGCTGATGTGACCATCTAAAACAATAGGGATGAGGGTCTGCTGCTGAGCTGACCCTCTAAAACATTAGGGGTGAGTGCCTGCTGCTGATCTGACCGTCTAAAACATTAGGGGCGAGTGCCTGCTGGTGACTCTCAAAAACATTATGGGCGAGGGCCTGCTGGTGACCTGCTAATAACCTTAATACAGTTCCTATGTTTATGTGTTAACGACAAAAGCAGAGTTATTTACTGTGACATTATGTTTTGGATGTCATATAACTTATGTATCTTGTGTTCACAGAAGCATAAAAAGATAATATGCCTTTAAGATTCATTTCGTAATGCTCAGTGACACAGCAGAAACAACAGAAAGCATAGTGTTAATCTGTTGTTGCTTGGCAGAAGTCTAGACCAACCACAGCTAGCTTCTCACACAGCAAGAGTTTTCACCAATCACAGCCAGCCTTACACACAGCCTGTCTGGGAATTCCCCCAGCTCCTGCTGCTAGAATCATTATTCACCAGAGACAGGAGCTGAAGAGACACACAGTTCCAGTCAGAGTCCAGTTTTATGGGAACAAAAGGCCAAAATAGATATTTAAAACAGTTATATAATGTTCCTATTGTTAGTATTGTGTTTAGAATCGTATACTGAGCTAGATATATATGTGTTTACTTACAGTACCACCAATTGCAAATTCAATAGCAAATTGCAAGCATACAAACCAGATTCCATACAAATTGCATACAAACTGCGAACTGCTCATACCAGATCATAAGCAATTACATACTGCAAACTGCAAACCAAGTTGAACTATTAGACCTCAGATATATCTCTCAGAGAGATCATAAAGTGCTTAAATAACTTAAAGTGAGAGTACAGATACTCAAGAGAGAAATATATCCACTATTTTATGTTGAATGACAAGATTGAACAGTTGAACCACCATCTTATGCATACCGCCATTTTGTGATACCTTTTAGCACGTGTTTTGAACATGGACTATCTGCTACGGAGGCGGCAGTGTTATATATGAAGAAAAGTTGAAGTTAATAAAGAAGTTATTTAAAGCATTTGGTGTGCTCTTTAAACCTACTGTTTCCATAGAACGGCGCTAGAGGAATTACAGAGTAATAGACAGTCTGGTTAGACTAAAAGTCAGAGATATCAAAATTCTTCTAATGCCACAGCGCAAAAGGCACTTCATAGTGCTGTGCCTGCCACAAAAACATTATGGTTGAGGGCCTGCTGGTGACCCTCAAAAACATTATGACCCTCTAAAACATTATGGATGAGGGCCTGCTGGTGACCCTCTAAAACATTAGGAGCGAGGGCAGCCTAATAACCATGTTGATATGATGGAGGAGGAGGAGGACAAGAAAAGGGAGATTGAACCATATACCCTTTTTAGTGGTGGAAGGGGTGCATGGGAATACAGTGTATTCAATACACCATAAAAGCCACATTTAGAGTGCCTTTATGTTCAGCCGCTTTCCTTTGGTGGAGTAGAGAAGTCAGGGGCAATCCAGGCCTTGTTCATTTTTAAAGGTGTCAACCTGTCAGCATTTTCAGTTGACAGGCAGATGCGCTTATCAGTTATTATGACCCGAGCAGCACTAAATACACGCTCTGACAAAAATGCTGGCGACAGGGCAGGCCAGCACCTCCAAGGCGTAGAGCGCCAGTTTGTGCACCATTTTGCTCGTCCTCTCCACCACAGGAATGAGAGATAAGAAGTTCTCTTTGTAGCGAGGGTTGAGAAGGGTGAACAACCAGTAATCAGTGTTGGCCAAAATGCATACAACGCGCGGGTCACGGAAAAGGCAGCCTAACATAAAGTCAGCCATGTGTGCCAGAGTCCAAACAGACAGGACTTCGCTGTCCTCATCAGGAGGATGACTCTCAATCTCCTCCTCCTCCTCTTCTACCCATCCACGCTGAACAGATGGAATAAAACTTTCATGGGTTCTACCCTCTGTAGCGGAGGCAACCGTCTCCTGCTCCTCCTCCTCCTCATCATCTAATTCGCGCTGAGAAGACGAACTGAGGGTGGTCTGGCTATCACCCTGTGTACTGTCTTTTCCCATTTCCATTACTTCCACATGTAAAGCGTCCACCTTATTTGTGAGCAGCGAGCGTTTAAGTAGACACAGAAGTGGGATGGTTACGCTGATAATAACGTTACCGCCGCTTACCATCTGTGTTGATTCCTTAAAGTTGTGTAAAACCTCACAGAGGTCAGACATCAATGTCTACTCATCGCTTGTGAATAGCGGAAGCTGACTGGAAAGGCGACGACCATGTTGCAGCTGGTAGTCCGCTACTGCCCTCTGCTGCTCACAAAGCCTGGCCAAAATGTGGATTGTCGAGTTCCAGGGCATGCTCATGTCACACAACTGCAGCGTTGCCAGACCGGCGGAAGCTATCGATGACTTGCGGAAATGGTCACACGGTGCACCTTCACCAGTAGCTCAAGCAAATTGGGGTAGGTTTTGAGAAACCGCTGAACCACTAGGTTGAACACGTGGGCTAGGCATGGTATGTGTGTGAGCTTGCCGAGCTCCAAAGCCGCCACCAAGTTACGGTCATTATCAGACACAACCATGCCTGGTTCTAGGTTGAGTGGCGAGAGCCACAGCTCAGTCTGGTCCCTTATCCTCTGCCACAGCTCTGCAGCGGTGTGCTGTTTGTCACCTAAGCAAATCAGTTTAAGCACGGCCTGTTGCCGCTCCCCACTGCAGTGATACTCTGCTTTCAGCTACTGACTTATGTCTGACTGGTGCTGCACGCGGATAATTCAGAGGTGGAAGTGACGGAGGAGGCGGAGGAGCAGAAGGGGGGGTTGCAGTCACTAACGTAGGTAGTGGCGAAAACCTTGATGGAAGTAGAGCCTGTAATCCTTGGCATCGGTAGCACCTGTGCCATCCCAGGGTACAACTCGCTCCCGGTCTTCACAACGTTCACCCAGTGTGCAGTCAGGGAAATGTAGCATCCCTGGCCAAAAGCACTTGTCCATGTGTCAGTCGTTAAGTGGACCTTCCCAATAACTGTGTTGGTCAGGGCACAGGTGATGTTACGGGACACATGCTGGTGTAAGGCTGGGACGGCACACCTTGAAAAATATTGGCGGCTGGGGACAGAGTAACGCGGGACGGCCACCGCCATCAGCCTGTGGAAAGCCTCAGTGTCCACAAGCCTAAATAGCAACATTTCCAGGGCCAGCAATTTGGAAATGTGTGCATTTAGTACTATGGCCTGTGGGTGGCTGGGTATTTGCGCTTTCGTTCAAAGGCCTAGGGTATAGACATCTGTAAGCTGCGCTGGGACACAGAAGTGGATGTGCTAGCTGATGGTGCTTGCGAAGGTCCTGGTGCATGGCGAGAGGCATCCGGGCCTGCGTCTTGGACAGGGGATTTGCCAGCACGTAATACAGGGGAAGAGGAGGTAGTGGTGTGACCCGCAGACACTGATTCTGGACCCAGGCGTTCGGCCTACCTATTAGGGTGCTTTCATGCCATGCGACGGATCGTGCTGGTGGTGGTGAGGTTGCTCGCCCCGGCTCATTTTGGTACGGCACAGGTTGCAAAATACTATTCTTTTGTTGTCCGCACTTTCCTCAAAAAAGTGCCAGACTGTGTAACACCTATCCCTTGGTAAGGGAGATTGCCGCAAGGGGGTGCTCTGGGGAACAGTTACGGGCCTGTTTGGTGTGGCCTGCCTTCTACCTTTTGCCACCCCACTTCCTCTTCCAACCTGTTGCGGTGCTACGGATCCCTCCCCCTCTGTACTGCTGTCCTCGCTCAGCTTGCCACCTTACCAGGTTGGGTCAGTGACTTCATCATCCACCACCTCCTCTTCCACTTCCTCACTCTGGTTATCCTCCTGACAACTGTGTGTCATCCTCATCATGAACCTCTTGAGACACTAATTGCGGTTGACTTATTGGGAACTGTGTCTCATCATCATCATCATCCCCCTCGTGAAACACTAATTGCCGTTCCCCACCGTCATCTTCTTGTGACTGTGGATGTTCAAGAGTTTGGGAATCAGGGCACAATATCTCCTCATGTCCCTCTTCAAGCGGGCTTGTCGAGAGGCCTAAATCATGGAATGGTGATGAAAAGAGCTCCTCTGAATATCTGACTGTGGGATCACTTGTTTGCAAAGACTCTCCATGGCGGGAGGAAGGAGGATCAGGGGGAGGGTTGTGTTGAGTAGACTCTTGGCTACTGAGACTGGACTTTGTGGAACACAGGGTGGTGCTTAACCGACTGGAAGCATTATCTGCTGCAATCCAACCGACCACCTGGTTTGCACTGGTCTGACTTTGAGAGTGGTGTCCTGTGCCTCCCTGCAAACTGGGACATGAAGCTAAGTATCGTGGATGAGTGTGTTTCTTGTGCTCTGGCAGCAGGCACAGTTTCACCGCACCCAGGGCGACGGCCTCTGCATGCACCATCAACAGCACGGCCACTTCCCCATCCCTTACTGCTCGCCTTGTGCATATTAAATGGTATATATGCTTTAAGGTATGTCACACGTACAGTAGCGTAGGATTTGTAAGTGTATGCGCAAATAAAGTACACAGAAATGTCACAGATATTTTTAGGATGCGCACACGTTAAACAGGAGATGTAGCACAGATAATGTTGCTGTCCGCAGCATCTATGAAAAAAGTACACTGAAGTTCACAGTTATTTTTAGGATGCACAAATGTTATACAGGAGGTATAGCGCAAGTAATGTTGCTGTCACCACCGGCTAATAAAAAATGACACTGAATTAATGTCACTGATATTTAGGATGCACAAACGTTATATAGGAGGTATAGCGCAAGTAATGTCGCTGTCACCAGTGGCTAAGAAAAAATTACACTGAATTAATGTCACTGATATTTAGGATGCACCAATGTTATACAGGAGATGTAGCGCAGGTAATGTCGCTGTCACCAGTGGCCAAACAATTGCGCTGAATGTCACTGATATTCAGGCTGCGCAAATGTAAAATAAAAGATGTAGCAGAGGTTGTGTCACTATCAGAAGCGGCACTAACAATTGCACGCAATTTAGCGCAGGTTGCGCTAATAATTTTATTGCTGCCAGATACAATAGTCCTTAAAAGGACTTTTGGGTCTCTAACAAGTTTTTTCACTAAAATATTACTATTTCAACCCCTAGACTATCTGTCCCTTCTTCAGCACAGCTCTCCCTAACTAAGACTGAACCGAACACGTGTGATCGGGTGCTATATAGCACCTGATGACGCATTCCGGACAGCCAATCACTGTAATGCCAGTAGCCAACATAGCTACGGCATTACAGTGAGTGCCAGTACCTCCGCGCGCGTTTATTGGTTGCGTAGCAGCAAACAAACGTGCAGGAAGGAGACTCAAGCATCACGCTTGAGCAGACGAGGTGTTCGGCCGGAAACCGCGATGTGCCGAGCAACGCGATGCTCGAGTAAAATTAGTGTTCGGCAGAGCATGCTCACCCAACACTAAGAGGGAGAGAAATTTTTGAACGAAACAACTTAGGATCTATGATCCGAAGCTTGATTCTCTCAAGCCTAGTCACAGCTGCGTGATCTTATGATAACCAGTAATAACTTCATGAGCTCTGATACTCTGAGCAGCCCTAGGGGTGGGAGGAAGATGCTGGACATAACAGAATCTCCTTAGCAGGAAGTTCAGACCTATCTCCTTTGTAAAGTCAGGTCCATTATATACTGACTGCACAACTTACATAATTTTATTTTATTTTTTTTTACATTTTACATCATGACACATTTAGAAAAATATATTTCTTTGGGGTGACTAATGTTTTTTCAATTAAATCAAATAGGGAGTGGTGATTGGTCCTCTTTAAGATGTAAAAAAGTGAATAAAGTACTATTGAAAAACAAATTCCCATGCATGATAACGGCCCCATGGCCTGAGAAGCCTGGTTATCCAGATTACATTTTTGAAAACAGTGGACGTTTAGTTAATGTTATACTTACAAAGAGCACCATGAACGTAGCATTATTGTATTCTACTGAATAGATTGTGTAATTTAAACCACATGAGTGCCCGTCCCCCACCCTCATCCCATCCCAACAGATCATGAAATATGTCTCTCTGTTTTCCCTCTAAATATTTGGCATGTCTCAGGCCTGAACGTAATGATGAACTCTGGTAGCGAGAAACAATAATAAGGACATTGATGAATAATATAACTAAGCACATCCATTCTAAGCCACAACCAGCCAAATCACATCCTCACATTTTTAAGAGCTACAATTGTATTTTTCAAGATAGTTTTGAAATTACTTTGTACTTTTTTGTTTGTTATCCTAGAACCCAATTTACACACAGAAACACATAGCATGATAAATATATCGTGGGTACAACTTACTGGAGCAAAATTCAGAACGGGAAACACCTCTGACATATGGAGTGTGTTTGGCTGACACCCCGCTGCACTATCCTTTGGAAAACTTCAGTTTAGTCACACTCCCCGCCAGACAGACATGGTGGTGGTGTCGGCCTGCTCCTATCAGGTAACTGCAACTTCAACCCATCTCTACCCTTTCACAAACTCCCCTCTTTCGAAGTCCACTTCGTCTGCATCTTCTCTTCCTCCAACCTTCATATAGCCATCTTCTACCATTCACCATGCCCTAATACTGACGTTTTTGACCATTTCAATACCGGGCTTCTTCACTTCCTCTCAGCAGACATCCCCACCATTATCATGGGAGACTTCAACCTCTCTATTGACACACACAACTTAACTGCCTCCAAACTCCTATCTCTTACTGCCTCCTTTGGACTCAATGGTCCCCCACAGTCACCCACAGAGACGGACACACATTAGACCTCACCAACCTTTTCTCCCTATCTAATTTCTCTCTCCTCTCCCACTCTCAGATCACAATCTTCTTACATTCTCAACCACTCTCTCCTCAACTGCCCCTACAGTCCATAAACTAGCACACTTTCGTAGAAAACTTAAAAACACCTCTCCATTTACACACTCTCTCACTCTCTCTCACTACTATCAGCCATATCTTCCCTTCATGACACTGACACAGCCGCTGCTTTCTACAACACCCAGCCCTTGACTCAGTCACCCCTCTTCACCCACCAGAACCTGTCAAATCAATCGACAACCCTGGCACACTCACCAGACAAAAAAAATGAGACAAGCTTCCAGAGCTGCAGATTGACATTGGAAGAAAACCCATTCTAAAGAAAACGTCATCTCATATAAACAAGCTGTTCTCAAATTCAAGTCTGCAGTCCATTTTAAGTCTAAACAGGACTACTTCACTACTCTCATATCTCTTTCCTGCAACCCCAAACAACTGTTTAATACCTTTTATTCTCTACTCCATCCCCCGGTGCCCCTTCCCACACACCTTATCTCTGCTGAAGACTTTGCCTCATATTTCAAAATCCATGAAAGCTTCAAACTACCCCCCACTTCCCCCCTACACAGCCACCTAATGTTCTTCCTACATAACCCAGTTTACCACTGCCACAAAAGAAAACCTTTTCACCTTAATCTCCAAGTCACACCTCACCACCTCATCCCCAACCTCATCACTATAGTTATCCCTGACCTAAGCCACCTCTTCAACCTATCTCTAACCTGTCATGGCTGAGGATGGGGAAAACCCTCAGCCGTGGGATGCCAGAAGATGTTAGTGGCTGCCACAAGGAGCAGGGTAAGACGACCTGTTCCTCCTAGTCACGGAGGAACAGGAGTCACACCGACCAAGCTGCAAGGGGATAGGAACATAAACAGCCTATGGATATGGCAGGAGGATGAAAAGCACCTCCACACCTACCTGCCACAGACACACTGACTGGATCCCGTGCTCAACAAGCAAGTGTCCACACCCAAACATAAATGGACACAGCACACACACAAACACACAGGAACCACCCAGATCCATAGGTGGCCCTCACTGGCAGATGGTATACAAATCAGGAGGATGACTCCAGCAACATGCCTGGAGTACCCCTCAGACCTCTGGTCTCAACTGAGGCTAAATAGCCCATGTAGCCACACCCACACACAGACTCACCCAGTGTTCACACAAAGAGGGAGTTAACCCTTCCTACACCAGGCAAGGGATGGAAACCAATTAAAGTGGAAAGTGCACACATAACTAAAACCCTGTGCACACCAGACATACAAAAGACAGGTTGCCAGGTGCAACCGCATGCACATTGCAGCAAGCTGCCTAGCACCAGCTCAGGCTGCTATACTGCGACATACAAAATAACAACTTGTTGACCGCGGCAACCACAAGTGAGGCAACATACTAGCGGCCCTCACCTGTGGTTGAACAACCAAACCGCAGGCAACAGCATTACGGTTCAGGAGTCACGACCATGACCATGGTCGTGACATAACCACTGGTATCTTCCCTTCCTTTTTTAAACATGCAAGCCCTCTTTGGACCCATCCCCTTTATCCAGCTATCGCCCCATCTCACTACTCCCATTCGCATCAAAACTCCTAGAACAGCATGTCCATCTCGAACTGTCCTCCCACCTCTCATCCCACTCACTTTCTGATCAGCTGCAGTTTGGATTCAGACCCAATCATTACACTGAAACTGCTCTAACCAATATTGCCAACGATCTGCTAACTTCCAAAGCTAGACATCACTACTTTGTGCTCCACTTCTTTGACCTGTCCTCTGCCTTTAATACTGTTGACCACTCTCTCCTGTTACAAACCCTCTATTCCCTCAGCATCAAAGACCTGGCCCCCTCCTGATCTACTTGTACCTCACCAACAGAACCTTCAGTGTTTCCCATTTATCCACCACTTCCCCATCATGCCCTCTCTCTGTTGATGTCCCTCAAGGTTCTGTCTGTCCTGGGTCCCCTACCTTTATCCATTTATCCATTTGACCTGGGACAGCTCATAGAGTCCCATGGCTTCCAATACCACCTTTATGCTGAAGACTTTAAAATCTATCTCTTTTTGCCCAAATGTCACTTTCCTGCTATCCAGAATCCCAGAGTGCCTGTTGGCTATATCTTCAAAGCTGAATGAATTGTCTTTCCCCCATGTCACTCAGCCCTCTTACCTGCCCTATCCATTACAGTTAATAGCACAACACTTTCTCCAGTCCTTCACACACAGAGAACATCTCTTGTATTCGCTCCTTCCTCATGCCTGAGTCAACTAAAATCCTAATGCATGCCCTCATCATCTCCTGTCTGGACTACTGCAACATTCTTCTCTGTGGTCTTCCATCTAGCACTCTCGCTCCCCTCCAAGCTGTTCTCAACTCTGCTGCCCAGTTAATCCACCTCTCCTCTTGTTTCACCTCTGCCTCCTCACTCTGCCAATCTCCTCACTGGCTCCCTATTGCCCAGCGAATTCAGTTTAAAATACTAACAACTACATATAAGGCCATCGACGACCTGTCCCCTGCTTACATCTCTGACCCACTTTCTCGATATACCCTCACACGTACTCTCAGTTCCTCACAGGATCTCCTCCTCTGTTCTCCTCTCATCTATTCTTCACACAATTGATTACAAGATTTCTCACGTGCCTCTCCCATACTCTGGAACTCGCTACCCCAACACATCAGGCTCTCCCCCAACCAGGGCTCCAGATGGCGACCAAAATGGTCGCCAATGCGACTTAGAACTGCTAAATGGCAACAAGACTTTGTAGTCTTGTCGCCATTTGCGCCTAGACCCTCCGCTCGCTGCTCTGCCTCTAAGAAAAAAAAAGGCTTTCATCCAGCAGACAGACGCACGCTGCAGACTTCTGCTGGGTGAAGCTCCGCCCCTCAGATTACCCGGCATAGAGAGTGGGCGTGGCTTGTGCTCCCGCTTCCAGCAGTCTGGCAAGTTTTGGAGTTCAGTCTGTGCTGTGACGCTGAGCTGCTGGAGACATTTCAACTAGGGCCGCACAGTCTACGGCTGATAACACGAGGCGAGTCACCCGTATGCAGATTTATTAGTGTGTTTTATAGGACTGGGTCCTTATGGGGTCACAAGGAGTAGGCAGAGATCCGTAACAACAAGTATAAGCACCGGCTGTGCTGCTTTAACACTCGCTGTCCTGGTTTGCATAGCACTGCCGGGGTCGCATAGCATTATATTGATTTATGATGCTATGTAACCCTTAGAGGTCTGGATTGTACTGGATAACACTGACCTATTGCGGTCAGTGTTATCCAATACATTCCTGAACTGTAAGGGTTACATAGCATCATAAATCAATATAATGCTATGCGACCCCGGCAGTACAGAGCTCCTGCAGACAGACTCCGGTGTGAAACCAGCGCAATCCTATCAATGCACAGACTAGTAACCATTTCTGATCATAAATCATATAATCTATTCCCCTTATTTCACAAGACCAGTATTCACTTCCACAGAGGGAATAGCAATCGGATGTCAACCTTCCCGTCAGTCCGTGTTACTGCTGGCAGAATGATGAAACAATGGGACTCCCCAGGCCTAGGGGTTCGCTCAGCAGTCCCAAGGCACACAGATTGACAAGGAGAGATTCCCGCCTATACTGCGCACGTTCTAGAAAAGTTCCCGCCTATACTGCGCACGTTCTAGAAAAGTTCCCGCCTATACTGCGCACGTTCTAGAAAAGGACGGCGATGTCCGTGCACGGCTCCTTACTGACACGGGAGTGATGGGCAGAGAGCCCTTAACTGCTCCTTTCTGTGCCAAAGACGTGGTAGAGTTAAAAAGAGGGAAAATGGCACTGAAGCAGCCTATAAGGTGTTAAGCACAGGCTAGTTCAGCTGCCAGAGGAGGTCCCCTAGCTTTCCTACATCTCTGCTTGCTGGCAGTGAATGAAAACCTTTAAGGTTGACATTCACAGACTGAATGTCCATGTCCAGCCACAGTTACACAGTGAGCAGCACTAGAATATGGCAATCTTTCCTCAAGAAACAACAGCAAACAAGAGGTTTTCATTCGCTGACCGGCAAGCAGAAGGGTTGAGAATAAAGAGTAAAGCTCGTGAAGTATTATATTTTTATCTGTTATATTTTTTCTTAATGTAAAAAAAAAAAAGCTGCCCTCCCCCCCACCGTAATGCTGGTCCCGTCAACACGTGATGCCCGGTGATGTGGTCACTGGTTGCAATGGCGACTCTCAAGTGATTGTCTTTTAAGAAGTGCAGTGGGGATAGTTTATTTGAACCCATTCTGTGTCACATATAGAATAATACTGGTTTGAAACCCCTTAAAGAAAAATATAAAAATTACTCCTTAAAGGGGTTGGATACACTAATTTCTGGACCTCTGATACTGGCAGGACCTTTGTTGGTGATCATACTTGCCTGATGCCCAGTGCTGGGTCCCGGCTCATCTGCTCCCCAGCCTTTGTTGCTTGTCTTGAGTCCCTTCATGAAAACCTCCTATTTGACGGCGTTCCAGCCAATGACTGACCACTGCTTCCCGTGCATTATGTTAAATGGTCATGTGATGCAAGGGGAGCAGATCTCCACCATGGCCAGAGATTGTCTTGATGCCACTGCAGCCAAACATTTTCATGGAGAAACCCAAGACAAGCAGCGAAGGCCGGGAAGCGAATGAGCCGGGACCCAGCACCTAGGGATTACCAACGCAAATCTGGCTAGTCTGACAGGTCATGGAAATGAGTGTACAACTCCTTAAACTGCATGGGCTGTAGCTTAGAAAACCCCATGCTCCTAGGCATCCCAGCTATATTATATGTATTTTAAATTTGGCGACTAAAAATTTCATTTGGCTCCTAAATTTTTCAGGTTAGGAGCCAATGGCTCCTTGATATATTTTTTTGTCTGGAGCACTGCCCCCAACATCCAAACTTTCAAAAGTAACCTGAAAACCCACCTTTTTAGTAAAGCCGAACACCTGCAATAAGCATGCCGCCACCACACTCTGCCAAATGAGCAGCATATATACTCTCACCTACTGTGCTCTTCCCCCTTCCCTTGTAGATTGTAAGCTCTTGCAGACAGGGTCCTTTCCTCCTCTGTACCAGTCTGTTAATAATTCTTTGTTTATTGTATTTTATACTTTGTATCTGTAACCTCTTCTAGATGTACAGCTCCATGGAATTAACGGCACTTTTATATAAATAGTAAAATAATAGTAAAATAATAATATGCTCACGTAAAATTGACCTATATCAGCTTATGCTTAACATACATAAATATCCAAAATCCACAAAGGCCTTGTTTCGGAGACCAGGACCGCAGATATGCAGTGTGTGAGTGCGGTGATCGGATGGGTGTAGTGGTTGGTACTCAGGTTTCTGCAGCTCCCTGGGCTGGTGTGGAGTGACGGGAAGGAAGACACCGGATTCCTTCAGGGAACACTCTGGCATTGAGGGATCTCCTGATGGATGTTGGTTGAGGTAGCTTTGATGGTATAAGGTTTAAGGTGCAGGGAAGGCAGGGTCCCTGATGTTGTGATGCCAGCACCCTTGGGTGCAAATGAGGTGGTAAAATAAAGAGGAGTCTGTTTGAATAACTAAATGGAACATTTTCTGAGAATTACTTGCCTTGAGGTAGATGTACAGATTATTGCAATGCAAAGCTCTAGTTGTAGTCCACTCAAAGGACATCACAAGTTAGTTGTATCTGTAATCCTAATAACAGGTACTTGGTGAGGCATTGACTCTGGTCACACTCCGGCTATTGTAACTTCTGGCTGACTGTCTATCTTCCAGGTATGGAGTATATATCATCATTAAACTTCTCTGTTTCACTCGGCCGGTACATATATCTTGCCTTCCTCACAATTTCCAATAAAATGTCCACATTGTCCATAGAGGAATGTGCAATGAGCAGGACCGTGGTACAATTACACGGACGCCAAACTATGCAGTGGGCCCGGATATGGGTATAGAAATCTATAGTTTTTGTTCGTGACTCCAATTGCAGCGTGCGCAGGGTACAGTCTCAGGGCCCTTTAAGGTGTTGCAACTCACGTACCAGGTTAGGAATGCCAGAGTGGTATAATGTCTCTGTGTGGTATTGGGTATAGTGTCAACGGTGTCTCCTACCTTGGTACGGCTGGACTCCTGGATCCTGGCCCACTTGCAGTAAATGAGTGTGTTGCTAGTAGGAGTAATTGAGGAACTTGGTAGCAATGAATGAGATCCAGACTTGGAATATAATTCAACTTGTCTTTACTGGATGCAGCATTAATCCACATGAGATACAGCAATAGTCTTGGGTTTCAGCAGGTATTGGCAATATGTGGCAGGGATCACTATCTCTTCTGCTTCTATCATATGCCTGGAGAATATGGCAGGAATCTGTCTTCTGCTCTGTCTATCTTCTGCTGTGTATGGGACTGACTAGCTGAGGAGGAATTTGGCTTCTCCTGGTCTCTGGATGGTACTCACAGTTGTGCTCACAGGGGACGGTTCTTCCTGGAGATCTGGAGGTGCTGCTTGCTTGAAGGCTCAGACTGGGGATGAAGATCTTTGATCTCAGCCAAGATGAGATCTTGGGTTGGGATCCCTAGAACTGGGAGCTCCTACCAGCACAGCCTTCCCCTAGCCGGGGTGACTGGCACACTCACTCTAACTTCCTTCCCCACCCATGAGGCAGGATGTGGGAACATTCCACACCTCCTCAAAGAGGGGGGAGTTAAACTGGAATGTACTATTCCAGTCTAGATATACTAAACTGTTACTAAGGCCCTGCTAACACATTGCTGCCACCTGCTGGTGTACATGGAAATTACAGCAAAGTACATTCAAACAAGGCTTTCAATGCACCTTGTGAGGAATATTAATTAAAATCACATTAGATGACAAGGCACATGTTACCAACAAATAGTAGCAGGGAAAAGAGTTTAGTAACATAACTCTGGGATGTTACAAATGCGGCTCCAAATACAGCTTGTACTTCACTGCAGAGTGTGAACAGGCACATAGGTCAACTCCTGTCTCACAGTGGTTGCTAATGGAGTCCATAGGCTGAAGTAACATTACCGTCTCCACTAGTGTCTCCCTATACTCTCTCAACACTCTGGGTTTCTGTTGTTCCTCTCTTAAAGGGAACCTGTCACCGATAACCATAAGAATTATCGGCGTCCTGAGATAGTTCTCCACCTCCACCCCCGCCTTAATCATCCTAGGTTTTTGTTTGTTTTTTTAAACACCTCCAAGTACTTCTTTTAGAGTCCACTTTTGCTTTTTTCAAGTTATGTAAATAAAATGCTTGCCTCATCACTTCCCATTCCTAACCCCACCTCCCGTTATATGAGTGACAGAATCTAAAGATCCTACCCTACTCCCAAACTCATGTCCCAAATCCCGCGCATGTGTAGAACCAGTCACCTCACTCCTCATCTCTCACTGATCATATAATGTATACTGCGCAGCTGCGAGAGGAAGAGAAGGGGTGGAGATGAGCGATCATAGAGGGTGTGTCTTATTCGTTTGTGGGCGTGGCTGCACTCCAAGAGTCAGAGAACGCTGGACTCATCTCTGGAGCATGGAGGAGACAGGACTCATCTAAGGTGCATTTACATATATTTGGCGGGAACATTTATTTTAGGTTTTTCTCTGAACTGATAGTTCATTCAGAATTGATTTTCATATCATTATTAATGTATTAAAAAGTATTTATAGAAAAGTCAGTGGATAACTAGGCTTAGAAAGTGATGACAGGTTTCCTTGGTCTGCACACAACTCAAATGAGTAGCTACTTGTCAGCTTACTTGCCTTCAGAGTCCAGCAGGTCCAGCCCTAGCTTCGGTTGACCACTTCTTTTGTCTGACACTGCAGTGTGGCTGAGGCGTCTGACATTTTGGGTCTGTCTCCGGAAGTAGTGTCCTTGGCTGTGGACTAAACTGATGCTGCACTTTACTTCATAACCTCATCTGCACTGTTCTGCCTTTTTCTATATCTATCTTAGGAACCAACACCACCTAGTGGTGACTGATGTGAAGTGGTGGTTTACCTGCCTGTTATAGGAATTACAACAATTGTACATTCTGCAAATACCCATACGCATTCAGGTTTACAAGCAGTAAATCTGGACAGATTTTATTGCGGATTTCTGTGGCTTTCCACACTAAATTGCATTGCAAAGGGTAAAATACACATTAAAAAAATTACACAAACAACTGACATGCCAAATAAGGAAAAAAGCTAAGTGTACGTGAGATTTGTCTAATCTCATACTCTTTGATGGTATTGTATTAAGCCTTATTCATACAGGTAGTGCAGAATTATTAGGCAAATGAGTATTTTGACCACATCATCCTCTTTATGCATGTTGTCTTACTCCAAGCTGTATAGGCTCGAAAGCCTACTACCAATTAAGCATATTAGGTGGTGTGCATCTCTGTAATGAGAAGGGGTGTGGTCTAATGACATCAACACCCTATATCAGGTGTGCATAATTATTAGGCAACTTCCTTTCCTTTGGCAAAATGGGTCAAAAGAAGGACTTGACAGGCTCAGAAAAGTCAAAAATAGTGAGATATCTTGCAGAGGGATGCAGCACTCTTAAAATTGCAAAGCTTCTGAAGCGTGATCATCGAACAATCAAGCGTTTCATTCAAAATAGTCAACAGGGTCGCAAGAAGCGTGTGGAAAAACCAAGGCGCAAAATAACTGCCCATGAACTGAGAAAAGTCAAGCGTGCAGCTGCCAAGATGCCACTTGCCACCAGTTTGGCCATATTTCAGAGCTGCAACATCACTGGAGTGCCCAAAAGCACAAGGTGTGCAATACTCAGAGACATGGCCAAGGTAAGAAAGGCTGAAAGACGACCACCACTGAACAAGACACACAAGCTGAAACGTCAAGACTGGGCCAAGAAATATCTCAAGACTGATTTTTCTAAGGTTTTATGGACTGATGAAATGAGAGTGAGTCTTGATGGGCCAGATGGATGGGCCCGTGGCTGGATTGGTAAAGGGCAGAGAGCTCCAGTCCGACTCAGACGCCAGCAAGGTGGAGGTGGAGTACTGGTTTGGGCTGGTATCATCAAAGATGAGCTTGTGGGGCCTTTTCGGGTTGAGGATGGAGTCAAGCTCAACTCCCAGTCCTACTGCCAGTTTCTGGAAGACACCTTCTTCAAGCAGTGGTACAGGAAGAAGTCTGCATCCTTCAAGAAAAACATGATTTTCATGCAGGACAATGCTCCATCACACGCGTCCAAGTACTCCACAGCGTGGCTGGCAAGAAAGGGTATAAAAGAAGAAAATCTAATGACATGGCCTCCTTGTTCACGTGATCTGAACCCCATTGACAACCTGTGGTCCATCATCAAATGTGAGATTTACAAGGAGGGAAAACAGTACACCTCTCTGAACAGTGTCTGGGAGGCTGTGGTTGCTGCTGCACGCAATGTTGATGGTGAACAGATCAAAACACTGACAGAATCCATGGATGGCAGGCTTTTGAGTGTCCTTGCAAAGAAAGGTGGCTATATTGGTCACTGATTTGTTTTTGTTTTGTTTTTGAATGTCAGAAATGTATATTTGTGAATGTTGAGATGTTATATTGGTTTCACTGGTAAAAATAAATAATTGAAATGGGTATATATTTGTTTTTTGTTAAGTTGCCTAATAATTATGCACAGTAATAGTCACCTGCACACACAGATATCCCCCTAAAATAGCTAAAACTAAAAACAAACTAAAAACTACTTCCAAAAATATTCAGCTTTGATATTAATGAGTTTTTTTGGGTTCATTGAGAACATGGTTGTTGTTCAATAATAAAATTAATCCTCAAAAATACAACTTGCCTAATAATTCTGCACTCCCTGTATGTACCCATTGATTGTAATGTATTTATTCACACACAACCCTTGACATTCCCCCTCTTTTGGAAACTGGAAAGAGTGGTGTAAAAATGGCAGCAAAAAAAAATTTGCAATGGCATTTAATGAGTTTCAAAACCTGGTTTTGTGACTTTTTAACGCAAGAAAACTAGCATGGGTCAAATTATACATTCCCCCTAAGTTTTTTGCCGTGGTGTTTTAAGACAGTTTTCTTGTGTTTTATGATCACTTGGTGTTTTTTTTTTAAGTCCCAGCATGCTTTGGGTGTGGCATTTTTTCAGGCATTTCCCCCAAAGAGTTCTCTATAGGAAAATAACAGGCTGAAAAAATGGTGAGTGTGGGGGCAGCCTAAACGAGTTTCTCGTTCTAATATTGACATTTTAATATCTGTTTGGGGCTGGTATGGAGTTAAAGTTTGAGTTGGCATTTTCAAGTTTTTGTTTATTCTATTAGTATTTTTTAGTATTATGATTATTATTAATTTGATGTTATGTAATAGTTTATTTTAACTTTTCTAAAAAAAAATTAAATCCTGGACCTTTTTTAAGTTTCACCCAAATATTTCACTATTTTGGTGATGGTTTTACTCATCCTTAGGTTTAAATGATAGTTTTAATAAACAAGTGAATTGTCAAGCCACTGCGGGTGATGAAGGCCAAAAAACTCTAAATCTCTTAAGAGATAGATGTATTTTCCTCAACATTTCCCCTGCCCCTTTGGCAAACTTCTGTAGTCATTGCAATCATGTTCCTTCTACATTAAAAACTAAAACCCCAGCAGAGGGCTATTTCTCAACTGAACCAATGAGTGTCTTGTGAGGACATTCTCAGGCAGAGGGCATCTGTCTATACTGCCCAAGTAGAACATAGGTTGGTTTTCCATGCATTAGTGCAGATTAAATAAAGTATATCCAAACTAATAATTTTTGGTATGGACATATATTGGTGAAAAATATTACGGCAGTGGGTATGGAACCACTGTGTCAGCCAACAGATTTGGCTATGGCTAATCCTCAGGGCGTTATCCTGGCAGCCCTCTGGTATTCCCCCATTAACCTGTATATCAGGTTCTGGACTTGAATGCAGGGGAACAACCAGGCCATTACTTCCTGGAGTAGTCTCTGATTGACTGCTGACCCACGGGGTTCAGAGAAGCTGGTGCAGGGCATTGTGAGGTCAGGCATGAATGTAGTCAGGGAAAGGCTGAGGTCTGGGCTGGCAGAGTAGACACAATATGGTAATCATGCACAGGTCAGGTAAGGCAGCAGAGGTCAGTGCACAGGAGGACAACAGGATACAGCTCAACTAGCAGGAACTTAGCAAGTTAAAGAACCTAATTGCTCAGGCACCTTCTCTTAGCTGGAAGATGTGCACACATCTATGGGCAGCAATGTAGCCTGTGTGGATAGCCAAAGCAACCCTTGTAGCTGGACCTGCCAGGATGAAGGCCCCCGGATAAAGTGAGTGGAGCAGCTGCCGTTGTAATAAAAAACATACCATAACAACTAAATTAAAGTACAAATATAATAAAATCTGAAATAAATAATAGTGATACAAATAAAAGTAAAAACCACCAAATGTACGTTCTCATTATAAACTGGTAATTTTCTAAAGAGGGTAGGTATTCTTTACTTATTTTCTTGAAATATGTATGGATTTGAAAACTTTGGCCTTTTATGCAATCTTAAATTGCACATAGGAATTGAAGCAGCTTGCCTGTGAAGCTTAGGAGGAATCGTAAATTTATTTTCTTTATTTTAGCATTTTATTGCTGCCATTATATTTTATATGTTCAGCAAGGCTAGTAACACATAACGTAAATAGCTGTATCTAGCAGAGGAGAAGTGGTACTGAGAGGAGGGGAGATGGCTCGCTTGGCTTGGGATTGTATATTCTGTCCATCTGCCATGATTTTCTAATGTAGCATTGGAGAAATTCCATCCTTCACAGCAGGTCCTCAGTAATGTCCTCCAAGTGACCGTTTCATACATATTGTAAAACATAATAGCCTGTAATGTACCAGACTGCAGCTTTTTCCACTGCTGTAAAATTGCTCCGATTTTGTTTGGGGGGAAAAAATTGCAGTTTTTTAAACAACTTCACATGGTGGAAAACTTTATACATGAAAACAGTCTTTATTATACAAAGTGCATATACAACAGAGCACTGACAAATTGAGTTGGGAGATCTGACACTGGTGGTCAACTGTTCATGTTCTGCATTTTTCAGCTCGAGAATAATAATAATGTACCGTTAAAAAAGCGCTTTATTGAGAGAGAGGACTTTTTAATACTGGGATCTATAAAATGCAATGAAAGAGTTAAAATAAGTCCTTTCACTAATTATTTCCAAAAACTAAACTGGGGGTGGGGTCACTAAATTGTGCCTGGCATCCAACTGAAAAGGATGTTTGGGAGGAGCATCTTATAGATATTTCTCCTTAACCTTTTTGGCTAAAACTATGGAACTTGAAAGTGTATTCCCATCCCAGACATCGATCTGCTCTCATCTTCAGAACGGGCCCCAGAAATAAAGAGAGAGCAGCCGTGCATGCAAGGACAACCTCCGTTCATCGCTTTGGGAGTTCTGGAATTGCTGAGCGCTGGCTCAACTATTTCTGGCAGTCCCATAGCAGTGACTGTAGAGGTGACTGTGCATGCGAGGTGCGCTATTGATTCACTGATTTGGGACTCGACTATTTTTGGAACTCCCATAGCAGTGAATGGATAGCACGCCTCGCATGTGTGTTATGCTCTCCTTCATTTTGGGGGCCCCGTTCTGGAGATAAGAGAGGGTCCCAGAGGTGGGGCCCGCACCTATTTGACATTGCCACTATATCCTAGTGAAATGCCATCAATGTCTGAGATTGGAATACCCCTGCTCAATCTGGCACCACTGACTCCAGCAATCCAGTCTAAAAAACAAACAAACCAGTTTTAGGAAAGGACCCTAGTGCATTGCCTCCTGCAAGGTTCATACTTATTTGCTCTCTGCTGCTCCAGTCTTAAAGACGACCTGCCCCCTCTCCTGACACGCCTGTTTTAATAGCTATATGCATTCCCCATGTAATAACAATTCTGGATCATCTATTCTTATGTCTGTATGTTATACCATTCTTTTATTATTTCTACTAGAAGTTATGAGTGAATTGCTAGCAGTCTGCAGTAAGGGTACAGGGGTGGGTAACAAGTTGGGGGTGTACCTGCATAGTCTAAAAATGGCAGCACTGATTGGATAGAGTGAGTCTGTGCCGGGACACAACCCCAACTGGTTACCGCCTATCTGTACTAGGGATGAGCGAATTGACTTCAGATGAAACATTGGCTCCGATGAGCCGAAGTTATTGCTTCGCGAGACTTCGCGTTATAACTTTATAAATGAATTTGTACTGTAAAAAAACATTTCCCGAACTCGGGTTTGGTTCCAATAACTTTGGCTCATTGGAGCCAATACATTCTAATACTATATGAGGCTCCTGCTCCGTACAGTATTAGAACGAAGTTTTATGCGAATCGACTTCTGATGTTTCATCCGAAGTCGATTCGCTCATCCCTAATCTGTACCCTTACTGCAGACTGCTAGCACTTTATTCATAACTTTTAGTAGACATTAAAAAGGAATGGTATAACATACAGACATAAGAACAGATGCTCCAGAATTATTATTACATGGGGAATGCAAGTAGTTACTAAAACAGACATCTCAGGAGTGGTGAAATGTCCTCTTTAAGTGCTAGCTCCTTTTCCTCCAGTATTCATTCTCCAGCTTGTGGAGATGGCCATGTGCACTGACTGCTGCAGTGAATGACTGGCTTCGGTGGTGACATGACCACGCCCCAGCCTGAAGAAAACAAGTTGGGGAGCGGAAGATGGAAAAACTGGAACCAGCATGTAGTACCATAGCATCGGGGAGCAGGTAAGTGTTAATATTCCTAATACCCTTTTAAATGCATGTTGAGTGTATGGAGGGGGTATCTCTACCTCTACCCCCTCTTTTAAATAGAGCTGAGAGTCCCATTAAGCAAAACTGTATATCAGTATACAGTGAAAATATGTGAATGCCCATTGACCTCTTTTGGTGTCAATGCAACTCATGCAACTCATGAGATGATAGTAGCTTCTGGCTTAAATAAGATTTAAATTTTTAATTCTGTACATGGCTCACAGTAAGATAAAAATAAAAAAGCCATTCTCACTCTTACCAACCCACTGCCATTCCGATGCTGCTCCGGTCTCCACCTCAGCTATCTTTTGGTGGGTTTCAGGGGCTGGACTATGGTGACCAGCTGGTTCTCTTTAATGTCAATTATCAAGACTGCACATTGACCCATTACAGCAGTTTCTTTGGTTAAGGCCCTATTACACGGGGAGATTATTGTTAAGATGATCGCTAACGAGTGTTCATATGAACGCTTGCTAGCGATTATCTGGCAGTTTAATACTGATGCCAATTACCCAATGAACAAGCAAACACTCTTTCATTGGGTAATTGGGATCTTTTAACATGTTAAAAAATTCTTGTTTGCCGGAGCTGCAGATCGCGCAATGTAATAGGCGCTCTGCTGCTGGCAAACAATGAGACAGTTTAGGGACGAGCGATGCATTCGAGATTGCTCGTCCCTATATTGAAAAGGAGATTGTGTCATGAAATAGCAGCGGTCTCCTTCTCCAGCGAGCAGGCGATTGAGGGGAGGGAACGCTTCCCTTCTGACAATCTTCTGCCCCATCTGCCCGTGTAATAGGGCCCTTAGACTCACCATAACTACACAGACCAGAGAGCCGCAGTCTCTTCAAACACCTGATCGATTGGGATGCTGGCAGTTGGACCCCCACTGATCAGATACTGATGATCTATAAAACACTTGGAAAAGCTCTTTAAAATAGTTTACCCTGAGTAGTGCTTCCCTCTTGCCTATTGTCCCTGCTTGCTGAGAAATACAGTTTTCTTGACCTTTTTTTTTGTTTTAATGACTTAATAAATTTGAATGCCAAAATATAGAGGAAGGATAGTGGACTATGTCACCCTCATATGGGAGATGTTTGGTGGGTCCTTGCTCTCAATGACTTAGTTTACTTGTATTTGTTCATGCATGGGATCTGCATAAAACACTATGGTCACCATGAGATTTAGGTTCCCTGGTGAACCAAATGGAGAGTCTATGATATATAGTGTATAAGAAAAATTAACTTGAGAATGTACAGTAATTTAGCCTTGATGACCACAATGTCGAAGACAGGTGGCCTTCTGTTGGACTTTTTGGGTTCATTATTGTATCTTAGCCTTGGGCCATGTGAGGATCCTCTGCCTACCAGATCATAACATACAACTGCCGATAACTAATTATCTCGACCTGTGTGTGACCAGAGGGGTGCAGCAGGGATTTTGGGGTTAAATGCAAATACGCTAGATTTTTCAGCTCCTTAATGGACTTTAGCTTTACCTCTCTGATGTTATGAGGTAATGTGATAGCAATAGAGAAACAACTAAACATGAGCTAATTTGTAATATGGAAACTTCAGCAGTAAAAACATTTGATAATCTGAGTATAATATGTATCCTTGTCAGGTCGTATCAGGTATCATTGACTGGCAAAGTGCTCCTGACAGCAATGCAAATCAATGTAATGAGATGGGAAAATACACTACATGCGTCTTATACAAACTCGACAACTCTCAGACTTCCGAAAGAGTTGTCAAAAGTCCTGGGTGCTAGAAAACCCTTCTGCTATAGTCTGTAGGGCAGCCCTAATTGCGTGTGGTGCCATAGCTGTGTCATCAGGTGCAGCCCCGTCACCTAGGCACAAACTGATGGGCTCTTATCCTAGGTCTGATTGGAGATCATTCACATTGGGGTCTGGTCTGAGGTCTTATTGGGATCTTAATAACATTGCGGGTCTGATCTGAGGTCTGATTGAGGGTCTCATTAACATTCGGGGTCTGATTGCTGGTATGATCTGAGGTCTAATGAAAAATATTTGTGTTCTTATTGTCCTCCTCTAAAACCTAGTTGCGTCTTATAGGGTGAAAAATATGGTATCTCTTTAAATCAATGAGTTTCAGAGCCTTACTTGCCAATTTTTGGGAACAGCGATATAGGAGGTTAGAATAATTTTTTCATGATGTAGCAACACCTTTTTACATATACCACACCCCTTTTACAGTAGACCCCACCCTCTTTACTGAGCACCACTGATCGCCTCCATCAACTATTACCCATAGGCTCCACCCAGTTTCTGCAGAGCACCGATCAGTAGTGGGCTCATTTCCATCTGCACATTTTTTTTAGGTTTTAAAAAAAAAAAAATCTGGAAAAAGACCTGCAGTTAGTGGTAGTTATATATATATATATATTTATTTCAGTTAGTGTCAGTTTAGAATTTTGCTCAAACGCACCATCTGCGTACATGCATTTTGCAACCACTGAGCACCGATCAGTAGTGTCCATTACTGATCGCGTCTGCTCAGTTTGCCCTCCAAGTTTTTTTTTGTGCAGAAAATACTTTTTTTCTTACACATTTTTTCTCTCCTTTTTTTCTTCTAAATTTTATTTCAAGTTTACAGTTTTACAGTCCATATATATTTGGACAGAGACAATTTTTTTTCTAATTTTTGTTCTGTACATTACTGCAATGGATTTTGAACAAAACAATTCAGACGCAGTTGAAGTTCAGACTTTCAGCTTTAATTTCAGGGGCTTAAAAGTAATTGGACAAATTAAATAATTGTAAATAAAATGTTCATTTCTAATACTTGGTTGAAAACCCTTTGTTGGCAATGACTGCCTGAAGTCTTGAGCTCATGGACATCACCAGACGCTGTGTTTCCTCCTTTTTAATGCTCTGCCAGGCCTTCACTGCAGCGGTTTTCCGTTAATGTTTGTTTGTGGCCTTTTTTGTCTGAAGTTTAGTCTTTAACAATTGGGTTCAGATCAGGTGACTGACTTGCCCATTCAATAATATTCCACTTCTTTGCTTTAATAAACTCCTGGGTTGCTTTGGCTTTATGTTTTGTGTCATTGTCCATCTGTAAAAAACCCAAACGTTAGACAATATTGGAGTTTGGACATTTTCTACCAGACTCAAATTTATAGTAACGGAAGCGATTTGAGTCAATTAGGAAGTTCCTAGACTACAACGACAATGCACAGTGCCCATCCCAAAATGACCCAACATTTCACCGTCTGTTCAAAGTTAGACCTGTCATTGACCACTTCAACACCAAGTTTGCTGAGGTGTACAACCCAGATAAAAATGTTTGTGTAGATGGGTCCCTATTACTTTTCAAAGGGAGGATTAGGTTTCGCCAGTACCTGCCTAGCAAACGGGCAAGGTATGGCACAAAGATTTACAAACTCTGTGAGAGCAGCTCCGGGTACACCCACAGGTTCCGCATTTATGAAGGGAAAGATTCCCGGATAGAACCCCCAGAATGCCCCCCCCCCCCCATCCTAGGAGTTAGTGTAAAGACTGTGTGGGACTTACTGCACCCACTGCTAGATAAGGGTTACCACCTCTATGTGGATAACTATTACACCAGCATACCCCTAACTGCCAGAGGTACTGTGGCTTGTGGCACAGTGTGCAAAAATCAGAGAGGCCTCCCTAGATCCCTGGTAGGGCAACCACTGAGAAAGGGTGAAAGCAGGGCTCTCCTCCATGAGAACATGCTGGTGGTTAAGTACAAGGACAAGAGGGATGTCCTTGTACTGACCACCATTCACACTAACACCATCTCCCCTGCTCCTGTACGAGGTACCAATACCACTACCCCCAAACTAGTTTGCATCCTGGACTACAACAGGCACATGGGAGGGGTGGATCTTTCAGATCAACTTCTGAAGCCCTACAGTGCCACACAAAAAACGAAATTGTGGTACAAAAAGCTGGGCGTACACATTGTACAGATGGCAATGTGCAATGCTTACATGCCATTTCAATCTGCAGGCCACACAGGAACTTTCCTTTAGTTCCAAGAGGTGGCTATCAAGCCGCTAATTTTTTTAAGCTAGGCTGGGGAGGGTCCCAGTATTTCTGGAAGTCATGGTCCTCTGTTGTACCAGGGAAACATTTTCCAGGTCAAGTCCACAAGACAGCAAAGAAGGGAAGGACCCAAAAAAGATGCAGTGTGTCTTACAAAAGGGAGATAAGGAAAGACATAATTTACCACTGCGAAACCTGCCCTGAAAAACCTGCCCGTTTTTTTAAATCTACCACTCATCCATAGAGTATTAATTTAATTTCATCCATGATCTACCCTGTAGTTTTACCACCTTATGTCTCTGATTTAGTCCTCATAGCTTACAGATCCACCTTTCATCAACCACTACATATTAATTTTTGTGAAACACCTGTTAGGTCAAAAGTACCCTTTCCACCACTTAAAATGTTCGTATGGGGGTGCTCTTTCCAAAATAGGGTCACTTCTTGGGGTTTTTAATTTCTGGGGACCTCAGGAATCTTTTAAATGCAACATGGCACCTAAAATCAATGTCTGCCAAATCAGGTCAGCAAAATCCATATTTTACAGTTTGACTCTAGAGCCCTGCCATGCGCCCATACATCATTGTTTGATCACATATGGGGTGTTGCCTTATTCGAGGGGAAATGGGTAACAAAATGTGGGGTGCATTTTGTCCTGTTACTCCTTGTGAAAGTAAAAAATGTGGGAGTAAAGCAACTTTTTCATGAAAAAATTGTAACTTTTCCTTTTTACAGCCCAGTTTTTCCTAATTCTGTGAAACGCCTGATCAGTCAAAATGCTCACTACACACCTTGAAATATTCCTTGAGGGGTGTAGTTTTCTGGAATGTTGTCACTTTTGGGGGTTTCCACTGTAGGGCCACCTCAGGGTGTCTTCATATATGACATAGCTCCCAATTACCATTCCAGCTAAATCCGCTCTCAAAAAGCCATATGTTGCTCCTTCCACTCTGAAGCATTCTGTGCGCCTATAGATCAGTTTGTGAGCACATGTGGGGTGTTTATGTAAACTCTAGATTCAGGGAAATAGATTTTAAGTTTTGTTTGGCTGTTAACCCTTAATGTGCTTCGATTAAAATTTAAAATCTGCTAAAAAAAAGTGACATTTTGAAATTTATTCCCATTTTCCTTTAATTCTCGTGGGGCACCTAAAGGGTTAACAACGTTTGTAAAATCAGTTTTGAATAGCTTGAGGGATGTAGTTTCTAAAATTGAGTGATTTATGGGTGGTTTCTTATATGTAAGCCCCAGAAAGTGACTTCATAACTGAACTGGTCCTGAAAAAATTGGGTTTTGGAAATTCTTAAAAATTTTAAGATTTGCTTCTAAATTTCAAAGCCTTCTAACGTCTCCAAAAAATAAAATGTCATTTTCAAAATGACCAAACATGAAGTAGACATATGGGGAATGTAAAGTAATAACTATTTTTGGAGGTATTACTATCTATTATAAAAAAATAGAGAATTTGAAATTTGGAAATTTGCTAATTTTTCCACATTTTTTGGAAATTTGCAATTTTTTTTCTAAATAAAAATAAAATATTTTGACTCAATTTTACCACTGTCATGAAGTACGGTCACATATGGCACTGTTATGTGGGGGATCTGTGGATGGCATTATGATGGGGGGGTCTGTGGATGGCATTATGATGGGGAATCTGTGGATGGGACTGTTATGGGGGGATCTGTGGATGACACATATAGCAGTGTCATCCACAGATCCACCACCCCATAACAGTGCCATCCACAGATCCCCCCCATCATAATGCCATCCACAGATCCCCCCACCATCATAATGCCATCCACAGACCCCCCCATCATAATGCCATCCACAGCTCCCCCACATAACAGTGCCATCCACAGATCCCCCCATCATAATGCCATCCACAGATCTCCCCACCATCATAATGCCATCCACAGACCCCCCCATCATAATGCCATCCACAGCTCCCCCACATAACAGTGCATCATCCACAGATCCCCCATAATAGTGTCATGCACAGACCACCATTAGTTCAAACCCACTTTTTTTTTCCTATTTTCCTCATCAAAAACCTAGGTGCGTCTTATGGGCCGGTGCGTCTTATAGGGCGAAAAATACAGTATGTCAGATTTGCTAAGGGCAGAAAGGTGAAAAATGGCTGGGTTCTGAAGGGGTAATAAATAATTATAATAATAATAATAATAATAATATAGAAGATTCTTCTCTCCGTACTGAATGTTACAGAAGGTAAACATTTTGTAATTATTTTTTTAGTGGATAGTTTTCTATGAATATTAAGTTAAAAAATACCCCTTACCGACTTAAGTTTCCCTTTAGGACAGGAGTTTCACATCCTGGTCTGGAGTACTTAATTTGTTAAATGGTGCTTGCTTAAATTTTAGTTAACAAATAAAACCCCCTCTGTCTCACACTAAGGGCTTATGCAAACGGCTGTTGAAAATTGTGGTCCCCAAAGCACAGGCAATATTCGTGCAGATTCCGCAGACGGATCCAGACTCATTCAACTTGAATGGGTCAGTGATCGGTCCGCGCCACAAAAAAATAGAACATGTTCTACACTGCTCAAAAAAATAAAGGGAACACAAAAATAACACATCCTAGATCTGAATTAATTAAATATTCTTCTGAAATACTTTGTTCTTTACATAGTTGAATGTGCTGACAACAAAATCACACAAAAATTAAAAATTAGAAATTTAATTTTAACCATGGAGGTCTGGATTTGCAGTCACACTCAAAATTAAAGTGGAAAAACACACTACAGGCTGATCCAACTTTGATGTAATGTCCTTAAAACAAGTCAAAATGAGGCTCAGTAGTGTGTGTGGCCTCCACGTGCCTGTATGACCTCCCTACAACGCCTGTGCATGCTCCTGATGAGGTGGCGGACGGTCTCCTGAGGGATCTCCTCCCAGACCTGGACTAAAGCATCTGCCAACTCCTGGACAGTCTGTGGTGCAACGTGACGTTGGTGGATAGTGCGAGACATGATGTCCCAGATGTGCTCAATTGGATTCAGGTCTGGGGAACGGGCGGGCCAGTCCATAGCATCAATGCCTTCGTCTTGCAGGAACTGCTGACACACTCCAGCCACATGAGGTCTAGCATTGTCTTGCATTAGGAGGAACCCAGGGCCAACCGCACCAGCATATGGTCTCACAAGGGGTCTGAGGATCTCATCTCGGTACCTAATGGCAGTCAGGCTACATCTGGCGAGCACATGGAGGGCTGTGCGGCCCTCCAAAGAAATGCCACCCCACACCATTACTGACCCAATGCCAAACCGGTCATGCTGGAGGATGTTGCAGGCAGCAGAACGTTCTCCACGGCGTCTCCAGACTCTGTCACGTCTGTCATGTGCTCAGTGTGAACCTGCTTTCATCTGTGAAGAGCACAGGGCGCCAGTGGTGAATTTGCCAATCTTGGTATTCTCTGGCAAATGCCAAATGTCCTGCACGGTGTTGGGCTGTAAGCACAACCCCCACCTGTGGACGTCGGGCCCTCATGTCACCCTTATGGAGTCTGTTTCTGACCGTTTGAGCAGACACATGCACATTTGTGGCCTGCTGGAGGCCATTTTGCAGGGCTCTGGCAGTGCTCCTCCTGTTCCTCCTTGCACAAAGGCGGAAGTAGCGGTCCTGTTGCTGGGTTGTTGCCCTCCTACGGCCTCCTCCACGTCTCCTGATGGCCTGTCTCCTGGTAGCGCCTCCATGCTCTGGACACTACGCTGACAGACACAGCAAACCTTCTTGCCACAGTTCGCATTGATGTGCCATCCTGGATAAGCTGCACTACCTGAGCCACTTGTGTGGGTTCTAGACTCCGTCTCATGCTACCACTAGAGTGAAAGCACCGCCAGCATTCAAAAGTGACCAAAACATCAGCCAGGAAGCATAGGAACTGAGAAGTGGTCTGTGGTTACCACCTGCAGAACCACTCCTTTATTGGGGGTGTCTTGCTAATTGCCTATAATTTCCACCTGTTGTCTAATCCCATTTGCACAACAGCATGTGAAATTGATTGTCACTCAGTGTTGCTTCCTAAGTGGACAGAAGTGTGATTGACTTGGAGTTACATTGTGTTGTTTAGGTGTTCCCTTTATTTTTTTGAGCAGTGTATTTTTTTTTGCGGCGCATAGGCACAGAGAGAAACCCAACGGAAGCACTCCGTTGTGCTTCTTTGGGGTTCTGTGCCTCCGTTCCACACCGACCTTCCGGATTGCGGACCCAAGCAACGGCTGTGTGCATGAACTCTAAGTGCTAGCCGCTTTTTTTTAAGTAGCAAAAGAAAGTTGAAAAGGGAATAAAGTTACAAATTGTTGCACACAAATTTGCAACTTTTTTTTTTACGCTACAATTGCAGCATATATGCCCCCTCATAAATTTATTCCATAGTTGTTGTTTTTTGGCTTGTGAAAAAGGACCATGAGTTTCATATGTGTTATAATGTCTTTTGGTGGTGTTTTTTTTTTATTGAAACAATGTTTTCTTTTTAAATTCTTTTTGCTGAAAATGTAAAAAAATAATCAATAAACAGTCTCAGGAGCAAAATGGTATTGCATGTATTGAAAAATAAATACATAAAGAATAATATACAAATGCCATCGCAATATGAAGCGTTGCTACACCCTATCATAGTCATTATGCATCATGTGAATAGAATAATAAAACATAAAAAATAAAGCAGCTGTTCTATATGTTGAGTTTTATTTTTATACTCATGATGCATGATGACTACGATAGGGTGTAGCTATGCTTCACATTATTTCTGATGGTATTTTACTATCTAGTATTATCAATTGTATATTTTTCTTTTTAGATTTATTTTCCTATATAGAAGCTAATATTGTGATTATGAGTTATATACATATTGCATAAATTATGTATTTTTGTTCGTGCATTCGTATATATAAATTTTCTATTTATAACTTTGCAGGTGTTACTTACTTTTAGTTATTTGCCTCTGCATTTTTTGTTTTTTCACTTGGGCACTGACAATGAGCACTCTTCTTTTTGGCACTTTGTTTTCTACTTGTACTGTTAATATTAAAGGGGTTATGTCGGGATCTGCAGACTTAGGGCCCTCCGAGACATACAGTCCGTGAGCGGGCCATATGTCCCAGAGTGACATACATCGTGCACATGGGAACGCACAGCATCATAGGTTACTATTGTCCCGCACTCATGATATCATATGATGCTGTTTCGGAGGGCATACGGTCGTGTGCATGAGCCCTTAGAGTCAGGAGGGGAGCTTGCAGGGTCACTCTGGACCTCCCTCTGTCAGCACTCCTTCCTGAAACTAATCAATCTTAGCTGCCACCACTTGTCATATCAGGCTGACGAGACACCTTGCATTACATAACACCTAAGTACACGCTACAACTGCTAGCATTCACGGGGTTAATAAATCAATCTAGGTAACGCTTCTTCTAAGGTCATGGAATCGTTAGAACACAAGAAGGCTCTTATTAAAGTGAAGTTTTAATATAAAAAAAAGACAGTGCATACAAACAATAGGGTTATCATAGAAAACATAAAATACACAGACATATACATACAGTGCAAAATAACAGTTTGTAAAATAAAAGGGATAAAACCAGAACTTAATACGTTACGAGACGGTTAGGTTGCCTGGGGAAGCAAAAATATCGGTCAGTCCATCAAACTAGTGATCCCCAAAGAATGACAGTTGGCTTTTCTCTCTGCATGTGTTAAAAAGGGTCAGTATCATCCACCCCATTACCCCCCCCCACCACCCGTGATGTCAGAGGAGGCCTGGGAATTTGGTAATGACCCTTTATGATCGTGTTTACTACCACTTGCTGAAAATCAAGTCTGCCTTAAAATCTTTGTACGGAAATATATTTTTGGATATTCACCATAGCAATTTCATCTTACCTCCGTCCACTCCATCTGAATGTCCAGCACACTTGCTTACTAAACATGGCGGAGGTAATGGCAGGATGGCTGTAGTTATCTAATTGCTCCCTGTTACTGAGCGGAGATCGATTTGGTTTTAACACCATGGAAGCATATACATGGCCTGAGTTTTTAAGAGGAAGCACGTGGCTCAAATATGGATTTGTCCACCTATTTCTTTGATGTATATTGCCAGATAGGGGTTTCATGTGTGACCTCAGTGGAAAGGACACTAGCCTTCTCCTGACCACTCAAACGGTTCTGGTCTGTATTAGGCTGGTATCTGACATCTTCACACTTTATGATAGGGGCCTGGTTTCTGTGTAGTTGTTACATCTTTCAGATTTTTATTAACGCTGGTATCCAACATCTTTATGATAGGGGTCAGGTTTCTTACTGATTTTTATTGCTGCAATCTCCGGCCTGGACGGACATGGAAGAGGTGATGACCCCCTACAGGAATGTAATCTGTAGCATCTGATTGGTGGGGGTCTGACACCCAGGAACCCTGCCGATCAGCTGTTTGAGAAGGCTCCAGCTCTCCTGTAAGCACTGTGGCCTTCTTGCTGTTTACCTTTTGCCAGTGACATCATGACCATTGGTCATGTGGCCTAGGTGCGGCTTAACGCATTTGAGTTGCACCAAGACCACATGACTAATGGTCGTGATGTTACTGGCCTAGGTTTAGAGGTAAGGTGTCTGGCCAGGGCTAGTTCCCCAGATACAATTGAATTAGGGAAGAGGTGAAGAACCTATTGATCCACCTCCAATAAAAGAGAAGTACCACATATTTTGTTGGTCACTTCAAAAACTTCTTTCCAATAAGGTGCAGTAGATGTGCAGGAACACCCAATATGAAGATATATACCCTTATCAGTGCTGCATTTCCAGCAAATGTCCAGGTATGTAGGATCCATAGCATATATTTTCCCAGGGGTGAGATACCAGCACAAGTGGATTTTAAAACCATTTTCTCTCAGGGTACGACCACACGTGGTCATGTTGCGATGCGGCCGTGCTGCATTCATACAGGCCGCAGCCGCCTCTAATTAAGACCACACTGTTCAGTGGGATGACAAGTGACAAGTGGCAATTAACAGTGCAGACAGACTACACAGTGCGGCTCTATAGCGGCTGTGGCCTAATTTATCCGTGGGGTTCTCCACCGCAGCACGGCCGCATTCCGAACACCCCATGCCACCTATGTGTGATCGTACCTTAAGTATAATATGTCTTGAATCTGTTTTAGGTGCAGGGAGTAGAGCTGCGATTTGGACAGGTGTAAATGTAGTCTACAGGTCTTGTTCCAAGGCTTTGAGAAAGGATAGGTCACCAGTGGTTAGGATTGGTGGGACGGCCCAAGTGATTGTAAATGGGGGAGATTATTTTAACATGGTCTCTCTTGTTACATCAAAGTTGGTTATCTGTTATAGTTAGGATGTGTAACAATGACTTTAAGAGTAGACATTACTATGGAGAAGATCAAAAAGTACTTTTTTGTTTTATTAATATTACAGGGGTAACACAACACTCTTGTAAGGGGGCACTTATCTACAGTGTGCAGGCTAACGTGGTATTCTTCTGTATGGGAACACTAAGGAAGCATAATTACTTGGTGGGGGACACTAATGGCATTCTTACTGTGAGGGAAGACTACTCTCTATTGTGTGGTGGCACTAAGTGGGCATAACTACTGTGGGGACACTAAAGGGACATCAGTTATACAGATGTTACATCAGTACAGGTCCGTATGGATCCCTATTATCTTTCAAAGAACATTTATTGGGATTTTTAGCATAGGTAAGCATAAAAACTTACAATATTAGTTATTAGATTTTGTTACATAGAACAAAAGTTTTTCTTAGAGGTATACATACATTTGTTCTCAGTTCACCTTACATCCAGAATAACAGTGACATTCTTCTAAATACGCGGAGTAATTACATTGAGCAAGCAGAGGTATATTATATCACAATTATGATACAAATCTCATAAAGATATACTGTAACGCATGTCTGAGGCATGGGAGGAAGACAGCCATGGTTCCCATACTTTTTTGTAGGTAGTAAATGTGTCAGTACGAATAGCTGACATCTTTTCGCACTGGAGAATTGTATTAATTCTATCCAGTACTGCTTGAAAGCTGAGCGAATTAGAGCGCCACTTAAACGCAATGTGTATTCTAGCTGCCAATAATATGAATTGGGATAGTTTGAATCTGGCATAGGTCAGCCAGTAGGGTTTATCACCCAATAAACATAGGGGTAGCGTCATAGGATAGTTACATTTTAGTATTGTTGAAAGCTATTTTGTTGTCTGGGCCCAAAAACATTTAACAACTGGGCAAGACCACCAAATATGTAGCATTGATCCCTCTTCATCACAACCCCTAAAGCACTTAGGAGGAACCTCTGGATATATACGGTGGAGTCTGGCGGGTACCATATATGTTCTGTGCAGGATCTTAATTGAAGTTTCTGCTAGTGTGACTTGCCAGGACCCTTTCGTGAGAGTCTGGGATCTTTGATACCACTTGGAGGATGGGTATTCCTGTTGCAAATCCTCCTCCCATGCTTTCATATAAGGTAACTTATCACCTTCAGGAAGGGTGCTAAGTGACCCATAAATTCGTGATAATAAACCTTGTCTATACAATGAGTAAGTAATAGATCGCTCAAACGGGGTAAATGCTACAGATTGATTGGGTGTTTGTATAGACCTTAAGTAAGAAAACACTTGATTCATATTAAGGTATTCCCTGACAGGAGGGGAGTATTTTTCTTTGAAGTCCGTAATAGAGATTAATTTGCCTCCAACTAAGAATCTGTGCAATGTACAGAGATGATTAGTTAGCCACCACGTGAGGTTGTGATGTTGGAGACCCGGGGGGAATGTGGGATTCCCTAAAAGGTACATTAGAGGAGACGGTCTGGATTGTAGTGCATGTTTAAATCTGACCAATCTCCAGAGTATCAATGAGTAATACGACAGGAGGGAGTTAGAGCGTAAGGAGTGCGGAATAAGATCCATATTCCAAATCAGGGCTCTCCAAGTACAAGGGGTAATATTGGAGTTCTCTATCGCGATCCACAGAGGGTGTATCTTTGGGTCCAGGTGAGTTAGGAACATTTGGGCTAATCTAGCTGCTTTATAGTACTTTACAAAGTCTGGGACTGATTTGTGCCTGCACATGATTACGTTTATGCGCCCAAATGAACCTAAGTACATCTCTCTGGATAGATCTCAGATCCTTTATGGAAATTGGACCTGGAAGGGCTCTAAATAGATATAGTAGTCTCGGGAGGATTACCATTCTAGTTATGTTTATAGTAGCCACCGAAGAAATCTGAAGTGATTGCCAGGATATCAAATCTTGACGAATCTTTCGATATATTGGTAGGTAATTTATTTTATAAGTTGCTTCAAGAGCATTTGGCAGCGATACCCCTAGGTAAGAAATGTGTTAAGGTTTATATTGGAAAGGGAATTTTTTGTAGTAATAATGCTTTAGTTGTGGCAGGGATGTTACATAATAGCATTTCAGGTTTGGTATGGCTAATTGCCAAGCCCGAGGCCTTGGTGAAGGAGTCCAGAAGTTTTAGAAGGGAGGGGAAGCATATGATGTGATTGGTAATAGATAATAGTAAGTCATCAGCAAAGAGACTTAGTTTAAATTCAGTCCCCCCAATTGATAAACCTTTGATGCCATTGTGGGATCTTATGTGAATTGCTAGGGGTTCAATGGCTAAGGCAAACAATGCAGGGGAGAGCGGACCCCCCTGCCTCGTTCCTCTTTCAATCAGGATAGGGGAGGCCAATGTGGTAGGGAGTTTAAGACTGGCTTTTGGTTTGGAATAGAGTGCTTGGATAGCCATAAGAAAGGGGCCCCTAATTCCCATAGTGGAGAGGACTTTATAGAGGAATGGCCAGGTGACAGTATCAAAAGCCTTCTCAATATCTAGTGCCAGAAGGGCTAATGGGGTCTTGGTTGTATTAGAGAATTGTATGATGTTCATGATTTTCCTAATACTGTCAGGTGCCTCTCTTCCCGGGATAAATCCTACCTGATCTTTGTGGATAAGATCTGGGAGTAGTCTATTGAGTCTACTTGCTAGTATCGAGGTAAAAAGTTTGTTATCTATATTCAGTAATGAAATTGGCCTATAGTTAGATGGGAGTAAAGGGTCTTTGTTAGGCTTGGGTATAACCGTAATTTTGGCTTTAAGGAATTCTTCAGGGGGTGCGGACCCCTGCATCAGTTGGTTGCAGAAATTGGTAATATGGGGAGTAAGTATAGGGGCCAGTTTCTTGTAGTAGAGGGCAGTGTATCCGTCTGGTCCTGGGGCCTTGCCAAATTTGAGGGATTTAATGGCGTGTTCCACAAATCCGACTGTGATTCTGGGGTCAATACAGGTAATCTTATTGATGATAGGAAGCCATCATCCTGAGAGTCAGATTTCCATCTAGGGGCAGAATAGAGTGGTTCATAATATTTGTGGAATGCTTTATAGATGGAATCTGGATTAGAGGTGACTCGACCTGATCGGGTGCGTAATTGGAATACGTGGTTAATCCTTTGCTTTGCTTTAAGTTGGCTAGCTAGGAATTTATCTGGTTTGTTGGCATATCTATAGTAGAAGGTGCCTGTCCAGCGAAGGGCTTTCTCCGTATTGTTGGTGAGGATCATATTTAGTTGTTGTTTTACATCTTTTATGGCTTTTAAGAGATATAGTGACGGAGATCTCTGGTGAGCCCATACCAGCTTACTCAATTTTGATTCTAGGCCAACTTGGGTCTGGGTTCGTTCCCGTTTTCGTCTAGAAGCAATACTTATCAATTTGCCCCTAATATATGCCTTATGCGTTAACCATAACATCATAGGTTCAGTTTCAGGGGTTGTATTATCAGCGAAGAAGTTTGAAAGATCTTCCTGTAATTGGGTGAGTATAGTAGGGTGAGTCAGGAGGGATTCATATAATCTCCAGGGTGGCAGAGTGTAGCTTTGATTGGGGACTGTAAAATCCGAAACGACCATATCATGGTCTGACCAGGAGGACACTATATGTCTGTAATAAGACAAACAAGGGAGGAGGGATGTGGATGCTAGAATCATGTCAATACGGGAGTAAAGTTGATGGGCTGGAGAGTAGTATGTATAACTCCTTTGCGGGCCATTATATTCCCTCCAGGTATCAGCTAAGAAGAGGGATTGTAAGACTTAAATAATCTTGTTTGCCTGGGCCCTAGGACGTGGGGTGGTGGAGGGAGCTGAGCGATCTAATACAGGGTGGAGAACAAAATTGAAGTCTCCGCACAAAATTATTTTTTGGTATGAGAGTGATTCGATTACCCTACTCATGCTCTCCAAAAAGGTAATGGGATCCTCAGTAAGAGCGTACGTATTAACCAGACACAGAACTTCTCCCTTGTAAGTCCCCACTAAGGCCTCTTTCACACTTGCGTTGTCCGGATCCGGCGTGTACTACACTTGCCGGATCCGGAATAACGCAAGTGTACTGAAAGCATTTGAAGACGGATCCGTCTTCAAAATGCTTTCAGTGTTACTATGGCACCCAGGACGCTATTAAAGTCCTGGTTGCCATAGTAGGAGCGGGGAGCGGGGGAGCGGTATACTTACAGTCCGTGCGGCTCCCGGGGCGCTCCAGAATGACGTCAGAGCGCCCCATGCGCATGGATCATGTGATCCATGCGATCACGTGATCCATGTGCTTGGGGCGCCCTGACGTCACTCTGGAGCGCCCCGGGAGCCGCACGGACGGTAAGTATGCTGCTCCCCGCTCCCCACTACACTTTACCATGGCTGCCAGGACTTTAGCGTCCCGGCAGCCATGGTAACCATTGAGAAAAAGCTAAACGTCGAATCCGGCAATGCGCCGAAACGACGTTTAGCTTAAGGCCGGATCCGGATGAATGCCTTTCAATGGGCATTCATTCCGGATCCGGCCTTGCGGCAAGTGTTCCGGATTTTTGGCCGGAGCAAAAAGCGCAGCATGCTGCGCTATTTGCTGCGGCCAAAAAACGTTCCGTACCGGAACGGAAGACATCCTGATGCATCCTGAAGGACGGACTGTCCATTCAGAATGCATTAGGATAATCCTGATCAGTATTCTTCCGGCATAGAGCCCCGACGACGGAACTCTATGCCGGAAGACAAGAACGCAAGTGTGAAAGAGCCCTAAGATAACATATCTCCCATTTGGATCAATATGTGAGTGAGTGACAATTAGGGGGAAGTAGTTTTTCAGCAGCATGATCACTCCTCTGCATTTTGATGTGACGGTAGATGGGTAATAGCTTGTATATTGTGAGTGGAAGTACTTTGGGTGGGAGGTAGGGGTGAAATGCCTTTCCTGCAAACAGATGACGTCAGGCGTATGTTTAAGGTATATAGAAAAAGCAGTTTTTCTTTTCCTAGGGGAATTGAAACCCCTCACATTATGAGTTAATAGTTTACACATAGCGAAGATTTAGGAGGGTGTTCTTACTGTTAGGAAAACACCCAATGTCATCCGTTCCCAGACATGCCTCCCGCTCAATGATCTGTACCGTCACTGTATTCCAAGTGATATTCACATATATAATCTCCAAGAAAAAAACTATAATATAAACAAACATTAATAGGACACAATTGAACATAAAAAGGTATAATGAGCTGTTAAGCCCCGAACAAATAACACATGTAGAAGGTAAAGGTGGGGAGAGAATTAGCCATAAGGTGGCCAACAATACCCTTCCACATAAACCCAGGGTTGGGGTCAACATGAAAATACGCATCGCCGATTCCCTGTAATAAAATAACATAGCCTTGTGAACATTTCTCGGTCATGCTATAAGAGACCCTCAAGGTTTAGATCATTAGGGAGGCAAACGGCCCCGTTAACATGTTGGGTATGACGCAGGAAATATGGGAAGTTCAGGTAATCCTCGGTCTGCTCGAACCATTGGAGGCTGGGATAACTTTGGTCCAGACTCTTGCTGGACGTTGCGGCTTCGGCGAAGAAGTTGACGATGCTTGAAGGTCACAGTGTATCCCAGCCTGTTGCAGTGCTTCAAGTCCCTCTGACGGTGAGTGGACCGTATGAGAGCGGGAATTTAACTGGAAAGTTAAGTTGAAGGGGAATTCAATCCCCATATGTACCTTTTTTGCGCTTTCTGTAGGGCCTGGGTAACTGGTCTCATCTCTCGCCTTCTGCGGAGTGTAGATGGAGCTAAGTCCGCATAAAGGTGGACTGAAGTAGGCAGTCCCGGTAAATCGGAGAGACCTCTGGTAGCTGTTAGGATTTTAGCTCTCGTTTCTGGATGGTGGAACTTGAGGATTATATCCCTTGGCATATCTGAATTGCGCGGCTTCCCCAAAGCCCTGTGAACCCTGTCCATCTTAAGGAGATTCAACTCTGTGTGTGGCAGTAAGGTTGCAAACAGGGTGGATAGGGTGGATTGCAGATCAAGAAACGATTCAGGGAGGCCTCTGACCCGTAGGTTTCCTCTCCTGGACCTGTTCTCAAGGTCCTCTATTTTGAGTTCCAAGTCTGCCAGCTGTGCCTCATGGGAATTAATGTCTTCCCTGTCACAGCCCAAGGCATCTGAGATGTCATCGGTTCTTGTCTCTAGTTCCGAGACTCTGTTCCCTAGATCTTGAATCTGGCGGGAAAACTCTGAGACTGCTTGGGATAACTCTGATCGAAACAGGGCTGCTATATTCTTATATAAGTCCTCCTGACCTGTGCAGCGCTCAGCAATGTCTGGCGTGGGCCCGCCTTCACACGAGGAGGCAGGGCTGGCTGGTTCTGAGGTTGCGTCCGCCATGACAGTTTGCCTGGTCTGCCGGAAAAGTTCCGGTAAAGTCTGTGAAGGAGCGGGGGTACCCGGTTTTCTAGATCTCCCCTTGGTGCGGGTCATCTTCGGGGTCCCTTGCATTGATTTTAAGGCTTAGTGGAGCCCGATAAAGGCGCTGATATAAGGGGCTATTTCGGCTTGCGGTGCGGCGCTCACTGAAGTATGTCCTCCTCGTGAGCCTCGCGCATGCACCCCTCATGGACCCCTCATGTTTCTTTCTAGAAGCACTTACAACATAGCTTCTATTGGGAAAATAAATTGTAAAAATGGACCGGCACACTTCATTTGGAGTCACCCAGAGATATCAAATTGATGTCTTCTATATATTCATTTATTAATCCAAAATATGAACAAATATAAATTAAAACATTAAAAATATATTTAAAAAAGGTATGGAATACAATTCAGTATCCACCATTAGAATCTAAACAATATATACACATGCCCCTCTGTCTGCTGTGTGTGTGGTGAACAGCTGTTTTGCTTTCACCTTCTACACAGCTGCCAATGAGGGACCCCACATACAACCTCTATCTACATATATTTCTTTTCCTCTCAATTGGATCCAATTTTTTACAAATATCAAACATATCAATAAAATAAAATGGGATAAAATAAAATAAAATAAAGTGTCCCAGTTGGTAAAACTATATAGTTTGTTTATATTCCCAGTGCGCTAATGAATAATATCAACAGCCAGTTCCAATGGGTAATTTGTATTAATTTGTAATTGTATAGCTCATTTATATTCACAATGCGCTGGTCTTTAGAGCGCTGTTCATTCAGTGGTATTAGAAGTCTGTACTGTGTGAAGATAATAAATCGCTGTTCTCCCTGGCGTCCCACGTGGATACTTGCAGCACTCCCCTTAAAATCTCTCACTATCTCCAGCACGGGCAGTCAAACCCGCATTGCAGCGACTGAATCCCGTCGTCCCACGTAGTAAGACGCGCTATACCTCAGTAGCTCTCACGTATTGTATGCGGAGCGCTCTACACTTCATCTGTAATTTTTCCAGAGAGATGGACTTTCCATATATAAGTTGGTGGGTTATTTTGATGGGTTTTGGACTGGACTCTGTTATTGGCTGCCAATTGGCAAAAAAGACGGTGAGATGCTAATTTTAATATTTTCTATGGGGAATATGCTGCTCTTTGAACAGAGGCACCAATGCAAAATCTGTGCCATGGACCTCTCTCTACCATTTGCCATTTATAATGGTGGTGTCTTCTTATATGGCAGAAGAGATTTTGGGACCCCTCAGGCTCCACGGCCTAAGTTTGAATGCTACCACTGAACCTCCTATAGCTAAGCGCCTCTTATTAAAAATGACACACTGTGTATGGGCAAGCATTCATGGACAGAAAGAAGAAGAACAAATGAAAGTGTGAAGTGTGCCCATAGCTGGTAAATGCAGCATTGCCACACAAGCAGAAAATTGCTCACTTTAGCCAAAAAATGTAATTCGGGGCTCACCACGCTCTTCTCCAATCTAGGCTATAAAGACACATGCAGGCTTTCCAAACATGGGCTCACCGCTGATATGATTTACAGACTACTCACTGCTCATAGCTAGTTATGGAGTTCTTCTATTTATTAACCTCTTGCTGACTGCCTGTTCACTATATACGCCCGGGCGGTCGGCATGTTTCTAAACGTCCTTGCGGAGATTGCAGCTGCCGGAACGGGGAGACCACTGTCTGTGTCAGCAGGGCTCCTGATAGAGAAAGCAGCAATGATCTTTCACTCTTCCTGCCTTCCCCATCGCTCTATTCAAGGTGCTGAATGAGGACTGTGAAACTTCCTGCCCCAGTCCTAATGGTGACATGATTGCTAATGGCGAGGAGTCTATGTACAACAGGCGCCTCCCCCTAGGGCCCTCTATATATCGCACGTCCCAGGTGTAGGAAATGCCAAGTGGTATAGTGCGGCCTAAAATGTCTCTTTATGTGTGTCACGGTGATCCTACATGGATACGGCTGGACCCCAGACTTTGGCTCCGAAGCAATAAATAGGGGGAATAATTGAGGGATAATAGAATAATTTTAGTCCAGACCTTGTATGTAGTTGAACAGCAGCTTGACTTTGCATAAACGTTCTCAAAACAATTTGCAAGCTGTGTCTTGGTTCCAGCAGGCTTTAGTATTAAACTGGCAGGCTTCTTCAAAAACTCTGCTTGCTTTCTCTCTCTCTGCTGTACTGACAGGCTGGCTTGGTAACTGGGCTTCCTCTGAAAAGCTGCACTTTCTCTCTGTAGTCTGACTCTAGGTAATGCCAGGGAACTTTCCTCCTGACTCAAGCTTTGGCCTCCATGGCCAGCAGAGCTTAAGGTGCTCTGGCTGGCGTGGCCATGTCCAGCAGAGACCTGCCCCTGCACACCTTTCCCCTAGCAAGGGGTAAACTAGGCTAACTCTAACTGGTCCCCACCCTTCCTGCAGGAAGTAGGACTCGCCACCTTCTCTCCAGAGGGGGGTTAGACTGGAATGGAAGGTTCCATTCTATCTACATACAGCTCTGCTGTGTTTGCTGCCACCTGTTGGTGAACCAGACACATTACATTTGAACATAACAGTTGCATAACAAAATAGGAATGCACATTGTGAAGGACCTGGAATAAATACACAAGATGACATACAGGTTAGACGATAAAAAATACTAGCAAGGTGCAGAAGTGATAACACCACTCTGGGGTGTTACATGTGCAAGCTGCTGGTTCTTAGCAGACCCAGTTTAGCTCTGCAGTGAGGCTATACAGCCCTGTACTACCTCTCTGGGGCTGTATTCCTCTTGTAACCGGGCTAATAGGTGAGCCCCAGTTACAGAAAAATCAAGAATACATTTAAAAAAATGTAATGTTAAATGTGAAGTGAGCCCAGGAAGGGGTGTGGAGGATAAGAGTGGTAGTTGAGGGTGGTTGTAGTACTCATAGTTTACAGTGGCAATCTCCCCTCTGGATCTCCCTGGGGCCGTGCAGAGACTGGAGGGGCACACTTTCTTCCCTCAGGGCACATCATGTTATTGGGACTCCTTCCTGGTGATAGTTGGGGTGCCCTTGAGATTAGGTGGTTCGCCAGGGTGCAAGCCAGGAGTGTGGATGAAGTGGCCGGCGAATAGCGAATTAACCAGGCCACTGCAGAATATTAGTAGTAGTTCATCCGACACTAGCAAGGCATAGTTCCAAGTAGATTACACTGACTGCAATGCATGACCTTGAACATTCTGGGACTTTTGCTTGCTTTGAGTGCCAAAATTGCAATTCGATAATTAAAGGGTTGTTAAAAGTTATCCCCTATGCACAGGATAGATGATAATTATTAGATCAGTGGGGGTTCTACCACAGGGATCCCCACCGATCACAAGAACGAATACCCCTCGGAAGCCCCCTAAGTGAATGGAGCCATTCATCTCTATATGAGTTCCAGAGACAGCGCTCAGCTATTTCCAGAAGTCCTATAGAGATGAATTAAATGGCAGTGCGCATACTTGACCTGCTGCTCCCTTTATTTCTGGGGGCTCCGAGGGGTAACCTTTCTCCTGTTCGGTGGCGATCCCAGTGGTAGAACCACCACCCACCTAATACTATATTCTGTGGATAGGCGATAACCTTTAAAAAAACAACCAGAATACCCCTTTAGGCCTCTTTCACACGAGTAAGTTTCTCACATGGGTGCAATGCGTGAAGTGAACACATAGCACCCGCACTGAATCCTGACCCATTCATTTCAATGAATCTGTGCACATTTTCACCCATCAGTTCTGCGTTGCGTGAGAATCGCAGCATGTTCTTTATTCTGCTTTTTTCATGCAGCCCTGGCCCCAGAGAAGGGAATGGGGCTTCAGTTAAAAACACATCGCATCCGGATGACACCTGGATGCAGTCCGGGGTACAATGCTTTTTTCACTGAAGGTTGCTAAGAGATGTTGTTTGTAAATCTTCAGTTAAAATCGTCAGTCGACAAAACTGACTGAACTTGCTTGCGAAATGGTGCGAGTTTCACTGAACTCATCCTGAACGCCAGGCTCGGACTGGCCCACAGGGGTACAGGTGAATCCCCGGTCGGGCCCCTGAGCAAGGTTGCCCCTAGTCTCCCACCCACTGCACAAGTGGCACATAACACAGTAGACTTACCGCACTACATACATATGTTCAATGTACAGAACCTCATCCAGCCTGTGTTCATATAAAAAAACCTGATATATTATTAAAGAAACTCCCTAATTCATCATTATAGATACGATCAGAGCTGAGATGACTTCTAGGTACAGAGGAAAGCTGCCAGTGTCCTCTTCTCCCCAGGACCTACCTCTCAAAGTTGCTGCAGGGACCCCCATATTCAATCATCTGGCATCATCTTGCTGCTGTGTGAGCAGGTAATATTTGAATGTATCCGTACAGTGGGCCCCGAAAATAAATTTTACTGGTGGGCCCTGTGCATCGCAGTCCGACACTGCTGAATACATCCTGCACACATCCGTATCGTTCGTGTAAATGAGGCCTTAAAGGGGTTATCCCAGACTAACAAATGCTCCCCTGTGTGCCGAGCCCCTCACAATGAATATACTTACCTAGTTTCCCATTCCCCGCGCCGCTCCTGGTCCCCGCACCGCTGCTTCTCCCCGTACGCGGATGAAAACATCCAGTGTTGGGGGGTGGAGCAGCCAATGGCAGGCCGGGACAAGGACGAGCCTCCCTAGTGTCCCCTGTGAGGGGCCCGGCATATGGGGAAGCATTTGTTAGTCTCGGATAACCCCTTTAATCATTGATTTGCAATTTTGGCATCCAAGACAAGCAAATATTCCTACCATCTTTTGCCTCAGAGTATCAGCCCTCACCAATATATTATTCTATTATTCTCCTTTTCAGTATGCAAATATTGGGGCCTCGTGAAACAACGACTGCCTCAAGATTCCCCAATACTTGCACACTGTGGACGAGATTTATAAAAACTGCTGCAAAGGAAAACTGGCTTAGTTCCCCATAGCAACTAACCCATTTGAGGACAATCCTGTGAAAAACGGAACTTTTGGGAAGCATACCAACATGACGTCCAGATTTAGCAGCGCGGTCTTGTCAGTTTCCACATTACCCTCATTAAATATGGAAATTATATGAAATCGCTGGCAATTTATCTTTTTTTCCAGCATAATTTGTTGTTATTTTTAACCACTTGAAGACATTTATTCACAGCGCTTTTTTCTTTCTCACTTCTGCGCCTTTGTGCCAGAAATAAATCCCTTTTACTCATGTACGTTAGTGCGTTAAGGAAATCTTTTGAAGAAAGCTGCCTGGAGTGGAATCTGGTGGAAAATAGACCAAGTGTAATAATGACTCCCAGAGTTGTCGTTTCTAGAAGCTGGCTGCCAGCGAAGTCTTCAGTCCTCTCCGCCTTGTGTGAGTCAGAGCTGAATGCACTTGATAAACACGAGGGCGTAGTCCTCCCATTGAACATAATGCGCCGTGCCAAGATTATTTGTTTTTTTATGATGCATGAGCAAATCCTAATATCGGAGCGCAATTTCTTATCGTTAATTTGATTTCTCCTTTTTTTAGCCCAGAACAAGTGTGGCGAGGTGACCACTAATATTAATCTCATAAACGCAGGAAATAGTTATGTAATGGGTGACGATGACCTCATGTCTTTAAAGCCGCCACCCTGCCTTTCTATTGCTGTGTGGCGTTGGGTGTCAGGACCTCTGCCATACTTTCATCCCAGCCAGGTCGCAATAGATGGGGATAAAGTTAGTTGCAAGTCATATAAAGACTGAATTCAGTATAAAGGTCATGTATGAGCGAACCCTGATCTGTATCCTTCAGGTACTTAATGTAGGGCAACCCCCGGTTTTCACTGCAGGCGTGCCTTTTGTAATGACATGAGTCAATGCTTTATAAATAGATCACTTTATGATAGATTCCTACCCAGCTGGACTTTTATCCTGCTTTGTTGGTGTCTGATGATGTCATGAAATCTTAAATGCTGTCGTCGTTTCACATCCAGCAGGGACAAATTAAAGAGCATTAAAATTACACAGAAATATAAGCACCGGCGTGGTCCTCTTGTATGAACTCCAGTTATGACAACCCCTGTCTAGATGCCTTTAGAGCATATACCCATTATAAAGGGTGTCTCCTACATCGAAACCCCCAACCGTGACTCTCACTCAGTTCTTCTGTATGGCTTGCATGTAATACTACTTTTCCCCTGCAGATGTCACTACAGGGGAAATGCATGGCCAGCTGAGACAAAAAGAGATGATCACTGAGATCTGCGGTGATCATTTGATTGGTTCAGGTCTGGATTTAGTTTAAAAATGTGTTGTAACCATGAGACAGCCCCTTTATGATTCCATTCAGCAATTATCTAGGTTATCTTACTTTATTCAATAATAGGTGAAAATGAGCCACTATAATTCAATAGGCAGAGGATTGTTAAAAGGGGTTGTCCAGCCTTGGAGATGACAACCCATGGAGTCCTCCCCTGTCCCCTTTAAAATTAAAAATCCCACTCATCTGTCTGCAGTCTTGCTGCTTCTCAGGACCCAGTAGTCGCTTCTGGTCTCTGCAGGACCAGGAAGTAGCTTGGTCCTGTGACCGCTGCAGCCATTCACAGGTCTCAATGGTCACAGCAGTTAGAAAGTTACGTCGCTACAGTGATGTACTTTTCAAGCCATTGTGACTGCTTAAAGGGCTTCTGTCACCCCACTAAACCGTTTTTTTTTTTTTTTTTTGGTTTACTTATAATCCCTATAGTGCGATTTCTGCATACATAAGCTAAATAATAATTTCGGTTCAGTAGAATTTGTTAAAAACGTAATTTAAAAATTTGCAAATTACCTTGCTACCAGCAAGTAGGGCGGCTACTTGCTGGTAGCAGCCGCATCCTCCGATCCTAAAGACGCCCCCTCCGCATGTTGATTGACAGGGCCAGGGAACGGGATCGAATTCAAAATATCGCGCCTGCGCCGTACCTGTTTTCAATCGGCGCAGGCGCACTGAGAGGCGACCGCTCCATCCTCAATGCGCCTGTGCCGGGTGTAGATGTGACGTCATCGGCGCAGGCGCATTGAGGATGGAGCGGCCGAGCGAGCGGCCGTCTCTCAGTGCGCCTGCGTCGACTGAATACCGTTACGGCGCAGGCGCGAGATCTTGATCGGCCAGCAGAGGACGATCCCGTTCCCTGGCCCTGTCAATCAACATGCGGAGGGGGCGTCTTTAGGATCGGAGGAAGCGGCTGCTACCAGCAAGTAGCCGCCCTACTTGCTGGTAGCAAGGTAATTAGCATATTTTAAAATTAAGTTTTTAACAAATTCTACTGAACCGAAATGATTATTTAGCTTATGTATGCAGAAATCGCACTATAGGGATTATAAGTAAACAAAAAAATAAAAAACGGTTTAGTGGGGTGACAGAAGCCCTTTAAGCCTGTTATTGGCTGCAGTGGTCAAGAGGCCAAGCTGCTTCCTGGTCCTGTGGGGGTCGCATGTGGACAGAAGCAGCGGCAAGAGCATGGACAGGTGATCAGGTTTTTTTTTAGTTCAGGGGGACAGGAAGGGATCTCAGGGGATGTTGGCTCCAAGGCCAGACAACCCCTTTAATGGAAAAACAAAAAATTAAGTCTAAGTTAAGTCTGTATTACATACAGCGATCATGCAGGCAATTGTGAGGAAACGTTCCTTCCTGGCAATCGCCTGCTTGTTTGTGGAGGAGACTGCTGCTATTATATGTATCGATCTTATCCAGAGTATGGGAAGCAGCGATCACTAAGCCATCGTTTGTCCCCATATTGACTAGTTGTCTGCCGGCAGCAGATCATGGCTAGACAGCACGATCTGGCTCCTGCAGACAATGATTTTTAAACCAACTGCCAGATAAATGAGCGTTTGCTCATTCATTGGGTAATCGGCTGCAGTATTAAACTGCCAGATCTTCGCTAACTCTGGCAGACAATCTACCAGTCTAATACAACCTTTACTAGTGGGATACCTTAGAGTAGTAACAGGTTGTGGTAACTGCACATGGAAGAATTCCTGCCCAGGTGGGGAGAAAGGGCTGAACAATTTCTCAGGTAAAACTGAGGAATTACTTAAAAAATTGTGGGATCATTGGCCTCGACATATATCAGGGTTTTGGCCGAGTGCAGAAACCAAACTGGCTGTTCATACCTTTAAAGCCCAGTATTTTTATGTATTTTTAAAGACCTTGTAAATATAGGGCAGTGATCTCCAGCCTCTGACTGTCAGGGCCTGCTGGAGAGTCACAAGTTGGAGACCACTGGTGTGGAGAACCAAATATATAGGATTAGAGATTAGCATATCAATTTTACCAATTCAGAATTCTAAATTTGAATACTAACAAACCTGAATTTCCTGTGAGTCGTTCAATCAGTGCTTTTTCACAATAAGATATTCCTCTGGTGATAGCCTCGAACTGCTCAATCAGTGCTTTTCCTTAACAAGATTTTCCCCTGGCGGTAGCCTTGAACTGTTCCATCAGTGCTTTTTGCTAAAGCTAATTTGCATACCTTTGAGTTTCTGGAAAATATATTCCAAAAAGAAAAGAAGACTAAGCCTATCTGATGCCAGTGGAAATAAAATATGCTAATTTGCATATATGTTTTTCCCAGAAACACAGTGCAGCATTGTCTGGACTACAATACTTCTCATGCATATTAAGTGGTCTCCCTAATGAGAAAGAGTCCCCCCTCCTCTCCGAGATCCCAACAAAGACCACTCAGCTAACCAGGGCAATTTTCACTGGAGATACTCAGTTTTCTTGCCTTTTTGGAAGACAACTGACTTAAACATCTTATTCATTTGATTTGTACCTGAAAAGAATTACAAGAAATGTTCTCATCTCTAATATGGATAGTATTAAAAAGTCCCTGCTGTTTAAAAGTCTTTTGATATGGAAAATTACATATCAAAGGTTTTGATCACTGGGGAGCTGCCATAGAGTTATGTCTTTACTCTGCAACGACAAAAAAAACGGACTTAAGTTGACTCATAGAGTACTCTGTGGTATAGTTTCTTTCTCCTCATTCTAGCTATCGGTGGGGTTCTTGGCACCCAGACACACCTACTAGTCAAAACCTGTGGCATATATATATTTTTTTAAAGTACAGGGACCCGTTTTTTATTTTGTCGGGTAATTACCACAGAAGGACATGGTGTTAAATTACAGGGGTAATTAGAGAAGTAAAAAGTTTGGTCGGAGAAGATGAAAATGGAGTTTTACCATATTAATGTTAATAAACCTAGGGCTATACACCTAGGGCAATAGGACAAATTTCGCCGTTAGGCCTGATTCAGATGGCCATTATGATTTGCGTCCGTGAAATGTGGACGTTTCTGGATGTCCATGTGGTGTTGGGTGTGTCCATTTTGTTTCTAGACCCATCCATTTAAGTCTTGAATGGAAAAAGGACCAGCATGCTGCATGCTACAAGCTTCTTGGCACAGACCAATAATTCCAATTGCCTGAATTGCCAAAAAATCCAGCAGTGTTGAATATTTTGCAACTCGCACTGCGATCCCATTCATTTCTATGGGATGACCGCTACTCTGCGATCCTGGCAGCGACCAGTGTCGCCATACAGCCGTACCCTTAGACTTTCCATGTTAAATTCGAAAAGCTGAGAAAACAAATTTTTATGGACAAGGACTTGGATGCATTGGTGGATAATAAGTTAAATGCTGTCAACCAGTGCCAGGCAACTGCTGCAAAGGCAAGGTTGTGAGATATATGAAATGGGTATAGATGCACAATTATATCAATTCAAGCTCTACGATCAATATGTTCTCATGACATTCACTGTAAGATGTTATAGACATGGATGGATCAAAATAGTGAAGGACACATCTGAACCTTACACATTGAAGCCCTCCTTAACTTCATAGTATTCTAGCCCCTTAAGCTATGCAACAGAAAATCTACATCATATTAGCTATAAACTCTATACAAATTAGGATATTATTAATAATGTAATGTAATATTTCGCCAATAAAGTGATTACTGTGAATAAAGTCCACGAAGAATGGTTGTAATGGAAAATACCTAAATAATTAATAAGATATTGATTTTTTTCTACTACAATGAAAGATTTATCAAGGTCGGCGCATTATTACATAATTACACTTTATCGAGTGAACTTCACTATATAAAACAATCAGGGCAATTTTTGTAAGAAAATCATTCGACTATATAATAACTTTAACTCAGCATCCCGTAGTCTGACAGACGTTTCCACTTCCTGATATCACTTTTCAAAATTTGACAAGTATGTCATAAGCTGGCCATACACATTCAATAGCTGTGGGACGATGAGCTATCTCCTGAGTCCCTTCCTCCTCCCCCCTCGCCGAGCGTGTAGGCTGGTGGCGGCTTATTTCCTGAAAGAACAAAAGAATCGGCCACAATAAATTCACTGTGCCCGATCCTTCTCTCCCCTGAGCGTATCTGGTGATGTTATTAAGCAAATAACAAAGTAACATCAATGACTAACACAGGTGATAGGTATTTAGAATGTAAAAAGAATCCGCATAAGATATCATACACCCCTCCCACGTGGGACGGATATACAGTTTTACAATACCAGCAATTAGGATGCCTCTTTTTTGCATTACCCTGCCAAGTTGTATGGTGCTCCAGCCGTTTTGCGCATCACCAACCTTTGTAGAGCGCCCTGCCCATGCCAATGCATTGGAGACTTTCCAACTTTCTTTTAAGTTTGGAAGTTCTTTTCTTTTTCCACGAGCCTCCAGGATGTTCGAGGAGAGTTGGAAAGTATAGTGAAACTTGAATCTCTAGGGCCCTAATGCAAAAGGCCCCCCAGCTACCATGTACCATTTTTAATACTAGTGTCTTTTTATGTGGCAGAAAGATCCCCCCCATGCATCTGATTTGGGTTTGCAGAAATCTATGCATACCTCCCAACTGTCCCGTATCTGGCAGGACAGTCCCTGATTACAGGGGGCTGCCCCGTGGTCTGGGACAGCGGAGTTATGTCCAGATTTTTACTGTATCTGCATCCTGAGGACGCAGGTACGGTCAATGCAATGGAGAAGCAGAGACTGGCCTGCACCATCCCCAGCAGCAGCTGCGATACAGTGACATCATCACGCCTGCTGGGCTGTGTAGGAGGAGCACACAGACTGAGGATCGATCCTCTGCTAGTGCACTCTTCTGCCAGCAGGCGACGCGGTAACATCACTAAAATAAAGTGGCCTAAATGGAAGGAAATGCTCAAAAACCCCAAACACTGTGGCATGTTTATAACCGGGGGAGCAATTCCCCTGCATGTGATCCGTTGCTGACGGCAATCCCCAGTAAAAATGCATACAATGGAGGATGTCGGCAGCGGACCACATGGACCACAATGGCATCCTACACAAGATGGAATAGTGTGTGGATGAAAATATACAAATACATAAATCACTGCAAAAGGTGCACCACAATGATATGCAACTGACAACACTGGCTAATCCCTCAGGCTGATGTTAAGAACTGAGACTTTAGCCAATGTATTCCAGTCAGGAACACATCAGAGCCCTTTTGCACCACCGTCAAGCTATCTCAGTGTGGCATGAGTTCCTACCACTAGACTACCTATGGTGTGTGAACACGGTCTGAGAGGTGCTAAGATAGTAACATAGCAACATAGTACATAAGGCCGAAAAAAGACATTTGTCCATCCAGTTCGGCCTGTTATCCCGCAAGTTGATCCAGAGGAAGACTCCTCTCTAGTAGCTATAGCCTGTAATATTATTACACTCCAGAAATACATCCAGGCCCCTCTTGAATTCCTTTATTGTACTCACCATCACCACCTCCTCAGGCAGAGAGTTCCATAGTCTCACTGCTCTTACCGTAAAGAATCCTCTTCTATGTTTGTGTACAAACCTTCTTTCCTCCAGACGCAGAGGATGTCCCCTCGTCACAGTCACAGTCCTGGGGATAAATAGCTGATGGGAGAGATCTCTGTACTGACCCCTGATATATTTATACATAGTAATTAGATCTCCCCTCAGTCGTCTTTTTTCTAAAGTGAATAACCCTAATTTTGATAATCTTTCAGGGTACTGTAGTTGCCCCATTCCAGTTATTATCTTAGTTGCCCTCCTCTGGACCTTCTCCAGCTCTGCTATGTCTGCCTTGTTTACAGGAGCCCAGAACTGTACACAGTACTCCATGTGCGGTCTGACTAGCGATTTGTAAAGTGGTAGGACTATGTTCTCATCACGGGCATCTATGCCCCTTCTGATGCAACCCATTATCTTGTTGGCCTTGGCAGCAGCTGCCTGACACTGGTTTTTACTGCTTAGTTTGCTGTTTATTAAAATTCCTAGATCCTTTTCCATGTCAGTGTTACCGAGTGTTTTACCATTTAGTATGTACGGTTGACTGATCTAACTCATAGCCAAGCTCCCACATCCCTCCATAGTAAGATCACTCATGCAGTGGGATAGATGATAAGGCTGTAAGCCCCACCTATAACAGGCCATGTGACACAGGCTACCAGGTGCAACAGAATGTTACCAGCGTTACGCAATGGCACAGTCCATACATATAAAGAAAAATCACTAAAATAAAGTGGCCTAAATGGGAGGAAATGCTCAAAAACCCCAAACACTGTAGCGTGTTTATGACCGGGGGAGCAATTCCTCCGCATGTGATCCGTCGCTAGCGGTAACATCACCACACCTGCTAGCAGAAGAGTTTACTGGATGATTCCCTAGCCGGGGAATTATCCTTAGGAGAGTAGGATGTGCTCCACTAGGGGAATTGGGCTAAGTGAGCATAACTTTTTTTAAATAATATGAACACTACAGGGGGCATAACTACTGTGTGGGAGTAGAAAGGAAGCATAACTACTGTGTGGGGCTAGAAAGGGGGCATAACTATTGTGTGGGGAGTACACAGAGGGGCATAACTACTGGGTGGGGGTAGAAAGGAGGCATAACTACTGTGTGGAGTTAGAAAAGAGGCATAACTACTGTGTGGGGAGTACAAAGGGGGACATAACTACTGTGTGGGGACACAAAGAAGGCATAACTACTGTGTGGAGGCACAAATGGGGCATAACTACTGTGTGGAAGTAGAAAGGAAGCATAACTACTGTGTGGGAGCACAAAGGAGGCATAATTACTGTGTGGGAGTAGAAAGGAAGCATAACTACTGTGTAGGGCTAGAAAGGGGGCATAACTATTGTGTGGGGCGGGGAGTACACAGAGGGGCATAACTACTGGGTGGGAGTAGAAAAGAGGCATAACTACTGTGTGGGGCTAGAAAGGGGGCATAACTACTGTGTGGGGAGTACAAAGGGGGACATGACTACTGTCTGGGGACACAAAGAAGGCATAACTATTGTGTGGGGAGTACAAAGGGGGACATAACTACTGTGTGGGAACACAAAGGAGGCATATCGTGTGGGGAGTACAAAAGGGGCATAACTACTGTGTGGGAATAGAAAGGGGACATTACTGTTTGGGGGCACAAAGGTGTCATAACTATTGTATGGGGAGTACAAAGGGGGGGGGGGGGGCATAACTACTGTGTCTGCAGCACAAAAGAGGCATAGCTACTGTGTGGGGAGTCTAAGGGGACTGGATGGTACCGGGCGTGTATAGACTGGCATTGGGTAGAGTTAGAGACATGGCTTAGTTAAAAAAAAATATATGTTGCACTACTTTTGTCCTGCCTTGGGCTTTTTAAAAGTAAAGAGGTATATCTGTGTGCTTGCCACTAATGCAACCCCATTCACATGAATGCAACTGGGTCACAGACAGTTTTCCGTGTGTGAATGCACCCTGACATATGGAGTGGTTTTCATATATTGGACTGATGAGGGCTGTGACACAATTTGAAGCTTTTAAACTCCAGTACAAAATCTATCACAATTCTCCAAATTATTTTATGTAAACACTTACAATAGTAATGTGTTATGAGGAGTTTTTTGGTCCCCCAGGCACCAGGACCAATATGCAGCTTCTCCTCCCGTACAGTCGTGGCCAAAAGTTTTGAGAATGACACAAATATTAGTTTTCACAAAGTTTGCTGCTAAACTGCTTTTAGATCTTTGTTTCAGTTGTTTCTGTGATGTAGTGAAATATAATTACACGCACTTCATACGTTTCAAAGGCTTTTATCGACAATTACATGACATTTATGCAAAGAGCCAGTATTTGCAGTGTTGGCCCTTCTTTTTCAGGACCTCTGCAATTCGACTGGGCATGCTCTCAATCAACTTCTGGGCCAATTCCTGACTGATAGCAACCCATTCTTTCATAATCACTTCTTGGAGTTTGTCAGAATTAGTGGGTTTTTGTTTGTCCACCCGCCTCTTGAGGATTGACCACAAGTTCTCAAGGGGATTAAGATCTGGGGAGTTTCCAGGCCATGGACCTAAAATGTCAATGTTTTGTTCCCCGAGCCACTTAGTTATCACTTTGCCTTATGGCACGGTGCTCCATCATGCTGAAAAATGCATTGTTCTTCACCAAACTGTTGTTGGATTGTTGGAAGAAGTTGCTGTTGGAGGGTGTTTTGGTACCATTCTTTATTCATGGCTGTGTTTTTGGGCAAAATTGTGAGTGAGCCCACTCCCTTGGATGAGAAGCAACCCCACACATGAATGGTCTCAGGATGCTTTACTGTTGGCATGACACAGGACTGATGGTAGCGCTCACCTTTTCTTCTCTGGACAAGCCTTTTTCCTGATGCCCCAAACAATCGGAAAGCCATTTTTATGCAACGCAATGATGGCTGCACGCGTTTCTTTGCAGGTCACCATGGTTAACAATGGAAGAACAATGATTTCAAGCATCACCCTCCTTTTAACAGGTCAAGTCTGCCATTTTAACCCAATCAGCCTGACATAATGATCTCCAGCCTTGTGCTCGTCAACATTCTCACCTGAGTTAACAAGACGATTACTGAAATGATCTCAGCAGGTCATTTAATGACAGCAATGAAATGCAGTGGAAAGTTTTTTGGGGATTAAGTTAATTTTCATGGAAAAGAAGGACTATGCAATTCATCTGATCACTCTTCATAACATTCTGGAGTATATGCCAAATGCTATTATAAAAACTTAAGCAGCAACTTTTCCAATTTCCAATATTTATGTAATTCTCAAAACTTTTGGCCACGACTGTATACTCTACAAGTAACAGCTCTATGTGAGTTGGCATAAATGGTGAAACAGAATCTGTATGACTGCCCACTATGCTAAAATGAGAAATAATTTATTTCTTTTTGAAAAGTATAATTTTAGTTTTTGAATGTGTGAGTCATTTTAAGCATAAACAGCTAATAACTAAAAAGTAGAGATGACTGAATCAATTCAAAACAATTTTTCATAATTGTGGTTCCAATCCAAATCTGGAATTCGGGGGAATCTCTCAGATTATCGTCAGATATTTTTCAGCTCAGAAGACAAGAAACATTAAGAAGGAGGATGACATGAGCCCAAGCAGTATGTGTGCATTTGCAGGGAAAAAGTGAACATTTTTCGGACCATTTATTTTGAAGAAAAAATCCAATTGTGCAGTACGTTTTTAAACAGGCTGTTATCACCACAACCATCCATTTACATGTAGTCATATATGTTGTTGTCACTTTGACATTATTAATGTTGTCTTTAGTTTTAAGCGAATCAAAGCATCCAAAGTGGAATTCAATCCGAAGTTTAGGAAAAATTCAATTCGCAACGAATCCGAATTTCCTCGTGCTTCGTGTTAATGAATCAGTTTTTCACTAAAATGACGGCTACACTTGTTACAAAGTAAAAGTAAGAAGCCCGGAACCATGAGATCATCTATAATGCCGTTCAGCCAGCATCAGCAGCTAGCCAGCCCCTGTGATGTCACAGCCCTATAAAATCCTCATCCCGTGCAGTGTTAGCCATTTCACTGTGAGTTGAGCATAGGGAGAGACGTGACAACCACTAGGTACAGTGTTCAAAAAGCCTTTAATTGGGGAATATTCGATAGGGACAGTGCAGTGACAGTGTAGAGAGATCATAGGGAGACTTTTTACACACTGTAGGGAGAGCATAGGGAGACTGCAGGGACAGTGCAGAGACTGTAATCTGAAGCTGAAGGGATCCATAGAAGACAGTCCACTCTGCACCAATCCCTCTGTAGGAAACAGAGCTATCTAATTAAACAGTGTCCATGTATAATAGATAAGCAATTCCATTAGGCCTTGATTCTCAGATTGGGGGAAATAATCTGTCTAGTTCTACTGTTATTGAGTTGCCAAGTTTAATAAAAACATTGGGACGCAGGTCTTGCAGGGGCGCCCAGTTTTTTTTTTCTTTTACTGAAGACTGCTGTATACTTTTCTTTTGGTTTAGCTAGGGGTTAGCTAGGAATGTTGGTGGCCTGCAAGACGATAGGCACGTCCATCTACTGTATGTGACCTGTCATACTGACGCACATTAACTGTTTAACTACAAGAAAGGACTAGTTATGCATGTTTCTGCAATGCACAGTGATGTACACTGTGATACACTCTCCCCGCAGGCCGGGATATAGGTGATTTAACGCGCTTCGTGATAAATTAATTCGGAACGAAGCAAATTTTTTAGGAAAAATTCGGCAAAGCGTTCAAATCTGATTTTTTAAAACTTTGCTCATCTCTAATTGACTTGGTGTGTTAGAAGGGTATGTTTTAGTTATTCTTATTTGTTCTTTCCCTTTATTTATCATTTTACCTTTTAATGTAATGATATTCCTTGTGATGTAGGTAGATAGGGATAGTTAGATTACATATACAAAGCCATTGCTCTGTGTCAGATGACCACCAGGCCACATTCCAGAGGGGTTAACTCTCAGGACATGCGTACTGCACTCTGGGAAGCATCTCGGGAGGGGGGGGGGGGGGGGGGGGGCGAAAGGTATACGTTTTTATGCATTTAAAAAAGAGCTTCAAGCTCGAGGGGACATCATGTGAAGAATGATGTCTGGTAATACACCTCTCGTATCTCCTCGGGCGTCGGTCATGTGTCATGTTGGTAGCGAGGCCAATTGGAGCTTGTGCGTTGGTTTGTTACACAGGTCATAGTGATTGTTTTTACTAGTATGTGATTTGCCTGTCTGTATACTGTATGTCTTTAACACTGTTAGTAAACTTTTATAGCATTGCTTGAGATGTAATTTTTGCTGTGGAAACAGACTTGTGACGAAAAGGATTTTTTTTTTAATAATGATTTCTAAAATGATATTTTCAGTGCATTACAGACAAGAGCAGACATCTGGCTGCACTAAATATGTTAGAGATTAACATCTCAGCACGCCTGTCATCAGCCCCCTAATACCCACACATGGAACAGAAAATACTTTATCCAGAAAATAACAGTGGACGGGCCCACCAGCTGCTACAACGTGACTCAACATCATCACCTTGCAGTGTTCACGGGATAATTGTATCTCCTGAAATAACATCATCTGACTTCTTGCTTCGCTATAAAGTTACGACTCCCAGTTCTCAGCTTTCTCCACACACCAAAGGGGTACAGTAAGGCTGAAATAAAGGTTTACATGTTATATTAGGGAATTGCTATATAAGCAATATACACTACTCACAAAAAGTTAGGGATATTTGGCTTTCAGGTGAAATTTATGGAAAACGTACAAAGTTCACGCTACATTGATATTATATTATGAAAGTAGGGCATTTAAGTAGAAGCAAAAATGGTGATTTCCTCATCTCAAACAATTTATTGAAACAAAAGCCCATACCGGTGGTGGGTATACCCCCACAAAAATTTCAATGTGGCCTTCAGCATCAATTACAGCTTGACAACATCTCATACTGTTTACAAGTCGACTTATTGTCTGCTGAGGCATGGCATCCCACTCTTCTTGAAGGGCGTCCCTCAAGTCATTGAGGTTCTGGGGTACAGAGTTACGAGTCTCTAGATGGCGACTCAGCTGATCCCATAGGTTTTCAATGGGATTTAGGTCTGGAGAAAGTGAAGGCCACTCCATTTTAGGTAACCCAGTCTCCAGCAGCCGTTCCCTAATGATGTGACCTCGATGAGCTGGCGCATTGTCGTCCATAAGGATGAAATTAGGCCTGTGTTGTTCATGCAGAGGCACATTGACTGGATTAATGATGGTATTTGAGAAGTATGGGCTTGTCACTGCACCATTCACAAAGTGTAGGGCAGTTCTGTATTGACTAGACACACCTGCCCACACTGTAACACTACCACCACCAAAGGCAAACAGTGGCTGATGCTTATCGCTCTTCTTGACGTCTCCAACATCGTTGGTGGCCATCATTTCTGCTCAGCGTGAATCGACTTTCATCAGTGAACAGCACTAAGGCCTACTGGTCCCATCATGATAACAGCCTTAAAGGGGTTGTTCACCCCCGGGGATCTTTCTGGCAGACCCCCTCCAGCATGGCCAGACCTGCGAAGGAAATCATAGTTACTTGATCACCTCTGCTGCCTTCTGGCTCCTTCACTCCCCTGCAGGCACCGCAGTCTCCAGTCAAATTTTTTTTTTATATTTTGAAAACTTTTTTATTTATTAATTTTTGTTAGGACCCCAAGTGGACCACAACTTGCAGTCATCAGATTGCAACTTATACAGAATAATGGAAATTGCTCTATTATTCTGTATAGAAATCACTATATGACAGTTTAGTGCTGCCACCTAGTGGCCTGAACTGGGATATACTAATAATGAGCCTAGAAGCCTAGTACAGGCTACGGCTCATTTTTAGAACAGGGTGCTTTTCCCGATCTCCGCTGAGGGAAAGCGCGTCAAAGCAGATTAACACTCTCAGATGCCGTGGTGACATTTGACCACAGCATCGGGGTGGTTAAATGTCCAGGTCAGCATTACTGCAGATCGTGGACATTTGTAGAGGGTGCTTGGTTGCAGAGCGGACGCTATCTTTAAACACCCGACATGTGCCGTACATTTACGACGGATGCCGGAAAGGAGTTACTGGTCACATGACCAAATTCGTATAGTACAGAGCTTTCTTTCTGCACTGACACTGGAGCTTGTGCAGGTACTTTGGGAGAGAGGGGTTTTGTATGTCTGCAAGCGGCCGGTGAGGGAGGGTCTAGTGCTGTGCAGTCCTGGGGTACACGCTGTATGACCACCGGATGAGGGAGGGTCTAATGCTGTGCAGTCCTGGGGTACATGCTGTATGACCACCGGTTGAGGGAGGGTCTAGTGCTGTGCAGTCCTGGGGTACATGCTGTATGACCGCCAGGTGAGGGGGGTCTAGTGCTGTGCAGTCCTGGGGTACATGCTGTATGACCACCAGATGAGGGAGGGTCTAGTGCTGTGCAGTCCTGGGGGTACATGCTGTATGACCACCGGATAAGGGGGGGTCTAGTGCTGGGCAGTCCTGGGGACTGGGGTACATACTGTATGACCACCGGGTGAGGGGGGTCTAGTGCTGTGCAGTCCTCGGGTACATGCTGTATGACCGCCATGTGAGGAGGGTCTAGTGCTGTGCAGTCCTGGGGTACATGCTGTATGACCAGCGGTTGAGGGAGGGTCTAGTGCTGTGCAGTCCTGGGGTACATGCTATATGACCACCTTGTGATGTAGGGTCTAAGTCTGTGCAGTCCTGGGGTACATACTGTATGACCACCGGGTGAGGGAGGGTCTAGTGCTGAGCTGTCCTGGGGTACATGCTGTATGACCACCAGATAAGGGGGGGTCTAGTGCTGTGCAGTCCTGGGGTACATGCTGTATGACCACCGGTTGAGGGAGGGTCTAGTGCGGTGCAGTTCTGGGGTACATGCTGTATGACCACCTTGTGATGTAGGGTCTAGTGCTGTGCAGTCCTGGGGTACATGCTGTATGACCACCGGATAAGGGGGGGTCTAGTGCTGTGCAGTCCTGGGGTACATGCTGTATGACCACCTTGTGATGTAGGGTCTAGTGCTGTGCAGTCCTGGGGTACATGCTGTATGACCACCGGATAAGGGGGGGTCTAGTGCTGTGCAGTCCTCGGGTACATGCTGTATGACCGCCATGTGAGGGGGGGTCTAGTGCTGTGCAGTCCTGGGGTACATGCTGTATGACCAGCGGTTGAGGGAGGGTCTAGTGCTGTGCAGTCCTGGGGTACATGCTGTATGACCACCTTGTGATGTAGGGTCTAAGGCTGTGCAGTCCTGGGGTACATGCTGTATGACCACCGGGTGAGGGGGGTCTAGTGCTGTGCAGTCCTCAGGTACATGCTGTATGACCGCCATGTGAGGGGGGTCTAGTGCTGTGCAGTCCTGGGGTACATGCTGTATGACCACCGGATGAGGGGGGTCTAGTGCTGTGCAGTCCTGGGGACTGGGGTACATGCTGTATGACCACCGGGTGAGGGGGGTCTAGTGCTGTGCAGTCCTCAGGTACATGCTGTATGACCGCCATGTGAGGAGGGTCTAGTGCTGTACAGTCCTGGGGTACATGCTGTATGACCACCTTGTGATGTAGGGTCTAAGGCTGTGCAGTCCTGGGGTACATGCTGTATGACCAGCGGTTGAGGGAGGGTCTAGTGCTGTGCAGTCCTGGGGTACATGCTGTATGACCACCTTGTGATGTAGAGTCTAAGGCTGTGCAGTCCTGGGGTACATGCTGTATGACCAGCGGTTGAGGGAGGGTCTAGTGCTGTGCAGTCCTGGGGTACATGCTGTATGACCACCGGATAAGGGGGGTCTAGTGCTGTGCAGTCCTCGGGTACATGCTGTATGACCGCCATGTGAGGGTGGTCTAGTGCTGTGCAGTCCTGGGGTACATGCTGTATGACCAGCTGTTGAGGGAGGGTCTAGTGCTTTGCAGTCCTGGGGTACATCCTGTATGACCACCGGATAAGGGGGGGTCTAGTGCTGTGCAGTCCTCGGGTACATGCTGTATGGCCGCCATGTGAGGGGGGTCTAGTGCTGTGCAGTCCTGGGGTACATGCTGTATGACCAGCGGTTGAGGGAGGGTCTAGTGCTGTGCAGTCCTGGGGTACATGCTGTATGACCACCTTGTGATGTAGGGTCTAAGGCTGTGCAGTCCTGGGGTACATGCTGTATGACCACCGGGTGAGGGAGGGTCTAGTGCTGTGCAGTACTGGGGACTGGGGTACATGCTGTATGACCACCGGGTGAGGGGGGTCTAGTGCTGTGCAGTCCTCAGGTACATGCTGTATGACCGCCATGTGAGGGGGGTCTAGTGCTGTGCAGTCCTGGGGTACATGCTGTATGACCACCAGATGAGGGGGGTCTAGTGCTGTGCAGTCCTGGGGACTGGGGTACATGCTGTATGACCACCGGGTGAGGGGGGTCTAGTGCTGTGCAGTCCTCAGGTACATGCTGTATGACCGCCATGTGAGGAGGGTCTAGTGCTGTACAGTCCTGGGGTACATGCTGTATGACCACCTTGTGATGTAGGGTCTAAGGCTGTGCAGTCCTGGGGTACATGCTGTATGACCAGCGGTTGAGGGAGGGTCTAGTGCTGTGCAGTCCTGGGGTACATGCTGTATGACCACCTTGTGATGTAGGGTCTAGTGCTGTGCAGTCCTGGGGTACATGCTGTATGACCACTGGAAGAGGGGGGGTCTAGTGCTGTGCAGTCCTGGGACCTGGGGTACATGCTGTATGACCACCGGGTGAGGGGGGTCTAGTGCTTTGCAGTCCTAAGGTACATTCTGTATGACCACCGGGTGAGTGGGGTCTAGTGCTGTGCAGTCCTGGGGTACATGCTGTATGACCACCCGCTCTATTGCTGTAACTTTTTGTGAGGGAGGGGAACTCATTCCTGTGAGGGGAGAGGACATGTGGCGTATTCTGGGGGCCATGAGGGTGCAGATCTGTGTGTGGGGCTTTATGGGGTGTAAATATGTGAGGGAGGGCCAAAATCGACAAAATGTGACTGTGTTAGTACATTATTGCAAGATTTGGGGCCCCACTTTAGATTTTACCTAGGGCCACATTTTGTCTAAAAAGGCCCTGGGTCCACTGTACAAGGGGGGAGGGGAGACCCCGGGTGCAGGCTGTCAGGGGGGTGCGGGCTGCTATGAGCGCTTCCATCTCATTGCTGAAGCACAGGGGAATCATCTCCCTGCGCTCCTTCTCTCCTCCGGGCCCGGCCCAGCAGTGATGTTATAACGTGTGTCTCACTGCTGCGCCGGAGTTCTGGGAGACGAGGTGAAGTGAGTGAATGAAAGGACTGTGCTCCAGCAATGATCGCTATGGGGCCACTGGGAGGGTCTTTACACTATGAAGGGGCCAGGGTTATGATACTGTGTGAGGGGGCCATTATATTGTGTGAGTGCCCCTTACACAGTATAATGAGTAATGCCCCCCACACACAGTGTAATGATCCCCAGTGCCCCCCATTCATTATGATTCCCCAATGACCCCCTATACAGTATAATGACTCCCAGTGACCCCCATACAGAAAATTGGGGGTCATTAGGGGTTATAATACTGTAGGGGGTCACTATACTTTCTGGGGGGCACTGGAGGTCATTATACTGTGTGAGAGCCACAGGGGGACATGTCCCCTACAATTTATCACCCAAGGGCCCACATGAACCTGGAGTCAGCCCTGGCCCGGTGCCTCCATTAGTATACAGCCATGTTTGCTTATATGGTGCATATATTAATGTATATGGCATTTTGACAAATTACATTGGAAATTGATCAACCCCTTGAAGCTGGCTGTACACATTAGATCAGGGGCATAGCTAGAAATGACTGTGCCCCATAGCAAAAAATATATATGCCCCCCCCCCCCCCCCCGGATCTCCCACCCCCACATACCTCTCGGACCTCGCCGCCACATCCTGAATCTAAATGTCTGTGTATTAAAAAAGATTGTTAGATTGTACAGGGGTCTGTAACACAAAAAGGTGAAAGTACATATCGTGGGGTGTGTATGTATATTAGACAGAAGGTAGGGATATGTATCTTGTCTATTAGGGAGAGTAAGGGGTATATATCTAGTGCTGATACACGTGTGGGTGAAGAGCCGCTCTGACATAATTCATCTCTTTCATATTATAAGCTCCCCTTATATATCATTTACTTACAGTTCTGAAGACTCAGGGGTGCTGGCTGGCTTGGCCTCAGGGGTGCTGGCTGGCTTAGCCTCAGGGGTGCTGGCTGGCTTGGCCTCAGGGGTGCTGGCTGGCTTGGCCTCAGGAGTGCTGGCAGGCTTGGCCTCAGGGGTGCTGGCAGGCTTGGCCTCAGGGGTGCTGGCAGGCTTGGCCTCAGGGGTGCTGGCAGGCTTGGCCTCAGGGGTGCTGGCAGGCTAGGCCGGGCAGGAGTGTTTTTCATTACACCTCAGGTCAGACCACCAATCAGACCCCCAATGTTAATTAGACCTCAGCTGACAGCCCCAATAAGTGCCTCTCCATCAGCCCCCAGTAGCCTCTCCATCAGCCCCCAGTGCCTCTTCATCAGCTCCCAGTGCTTCTCACCAGCCCCCAGTGCCTCTCCATCAGCCCCCACCCCCAGTGCCTCTCCATCAGCCCCCAGTGTCTCTCACCAGCTCCAGTACCCTCTCCATCAGCCCCCAGTGCCTCTCACCAGCCCACAGTACCATCTCCATCAGCCCCCAGTGCGCCCTCCCTGGTATTAAAATCATTGGTGGGCAGTGCACCCCCCCCCTCAGTATTAAAATCATTGGTGGGCAGTGCACCCCCCCTCTGTATTAAAATCATTGGTGGGCAGTGCACCCTCCCCCCCGTATTAAAATCATTGGTGGGCAGTATGCCCGCCCCCCGTATTAAAATCATTGGTGGGCAGTGTGCCCCCCCGGTATTAAAATCATTGGTGGGCAGTGTGCCCTCCCCTGTATTAAAATCATTGGTGGGCAGTGTGCCCCCCCCAGGTATTAAAATCATTGGTGGACAGTGTGCTCTCCCCCCCTCCCATGTATTTAAATCATTGGTGGGCAGTGCAGACCCCCCCCCCCCCCGATCATTGGTGGCAGCAGCAGTTCCGATCGGAGTCCCAGCACTGTAAGGCTACTTTGACACTGGCGTTTTTGGGTCCGCTTGTGAGATCCGTTTCAGGGCTCTCACAAGCGGCTCAAAACGGATCAGCTCCGCGCTAATGCATTCTGAATGGATAAGGATCCGCTCAGAATGCATCAGTTTGCCTCCGTTCAGCCTCCATTCTGCTCTGGAGGCGGACACCAAAACACTGTCTGACCGTCTGACTATGCGGAGCCAAACAGATCCGTCCTGACTTACAATGTAAGTCAATGGGGATGGATCCATTTTCACTGACACAATATGGTGCAATTGAAAACGGATCCGCCTCTCATTGACTTTCAGTGTAAGTCAAAACGGATCCGTTTGCATTATCATGAACAATTATCATGGCAGCCAGGACGCTACTGGAGTCCTGTATGCCATGGCCAGTTACTCTGCAGCATACTTACATGCGCTGTGGCCGCCGGGCGCTCCTTCTTCTTGTAACTTGTCACAGGTCTGTGCGGCGCATTGCTTATGCTTATAGCAATGCGCTGCACAGACCTGTGACGAGTTACAAGAAGGAGGAGCGCCCGGCGGCCACAGCGCATGTAAGTATGCTGCAGAGTAACTGGCCATGGCAGACAGGACTTCAGTAGCATCCTGGCTGCCATGGTAACCGATCGGAGCCCCAGCATTACACTGCTGGGACTCCGATCGGAACTGCCGCTGCCACCAATGAGGGGGCCCTATCGCACCGCCACTCGCACCGCCACTCGCACCGCCACCCGCACAGCCACGGCTTTACTGTGGCTCTCCTGGCTTGAGGGGGCCTCGTGGGCCCCCCTGACTTAGGGGCCTGGTCGCAATTGCGACCGCTGCGACCCATTTAGCTACGCCAGTGCATTAGATGATTGTCAGACAAACAAACATATTTTGGCAGGACCAGGTGACCATCTAATGCGTATGGAGGCCTCCAGACTCTTCCCGACTGCATATGTTGAAGAAAATAAGGATCGGGCAGTTGAATTTCAACACACCTGATCCTTTTGTTCTCATGGAAGATAAGACGTTCTCCCTATGGACAATGTTTGCATGTTCGTAACTGGACAAGGATTAGATCATGGTAACAAGTAGGGCACACCAGACACTTAATGCCACACAAAGAGTTAATTTGCACGTTATTTATTAGATGTAGTACATATGATGAATTAATATTAATAATTAAAATGCATTAAAATACACGAAAATCTAAAAACTTGAAAATAATTTAAAAATTAAAACAAATAAAGTCCTTAAATATATCCAGTGATGAATAAATGAAACGTTGTAAATATAGTAGTCTTTTTTGAGAGTTATTATAAACTCGCTATTTGTGACCGGAATCAGTCAGTTCGAATCCCTAAGAGGATTGAATCCTTGGATAGTAGTAGCGGTACCGCTAACTTTTTTTCACAAGTTTTTTACTGCCTATTTGCAAAATGGCCCGAATTGGTGTACTCACTATTTCAGTTGGTATCAGGCTTCTTAACCTCACTCGTGGCGTCCCACGTGCAGTGAGGATAATGTAGGCAGAAGTAGATGCGGTTTAACTTGTTGCGGTAAAATGTTAAAGTTGTTTCGGGATCCTCGGTGGTCAGATGTTAGCTGCGCTGTTTTCAAGGTGCGCTGTTTATGAGATGGTCTGGTCACTCTAATCTTCGGTGCAGTGACAGTCCAGATTTGCAGAGTTACACCAGATTACCAATCTCGACAGCAAGTATCCAGCTTTCCTGAGTGTCAGCATAAAAGAACACCGATCCCTTTCTTCAAGCGCTTTTTATCCTCGGGTGCCGTATTTGTTTCTCATGGGATTAGTTTACCATACGCGTTTCAGAGCTTATTCCAGCTCCTTCTTCAGTGGTTGACAACCACTGAAGAAGGAGCTGGAATAAGCTCTGAAACGCGTATGGTAAACTAATCCCATGAGAAACAAATACGGCACCCGAGGATAAAAAGCGCTTGAAGAAAGGGATCGGTGTTCTTTTATGCTGACACTCAGGAAAGCTGGATACTTGCTGTCGAGATTGGTAATCTGGTGTAACTCTGCAAATCTGGACTGTCACTGCACCGAAGATTAGAGTGACCAGACCATCTCATAAACAGCGCACCTTGAAAACAGCGCAGCTAACATCTGACCACCGAGGATCCCGAAACAACTTTAACATTTTACCGCAACAAGTTAAACCGCATCTACTTCTGCCTACATTATCCTCACTGCACGTGGGACGCCACGAGTGAGGTTAAGAAGCCTGATACCAACTGAAATAGTGAGTACACCAATTCGGGCCATTTTGCAAATAGGCAGTAAAAAACTTGTGAAAAAAAGTTAGCGGTACCGCTACTACTATCCAAGGATTCAATCCTCTTAGGGATTCGAACTGACTGATTCCGGTCACAAATAGCGAGTTTATAATAACTCTCAAAAAAGACTACTATATTTACAACGTTTCATTTATTCATCACTGGATATATTTAAGGACTTTATTTGTTTTAATTTTTAAATTATTTTCAAGTTTTTAGATTTTCGTGTATTTTAATGCATTTTAATTATTAATATTAATTCATCATATGTACTACATCTAATAAATAACGTGCAAATTAACTCTTTGTGTGGCATTAAGTGTCTGGTGTGCCCTACTTGTTACCTGCTTTTTTAAATTACTTAGAGGATTGGGTGAATCCTCCTGCAGGTGCACCCATACCATTCTGGAGCAGCGGGTGAGCCCTCTCTAAGATTTCAAAGGATTAGATCATGTAAGATATTCTCTATGGGGACATTTATCAAGACAGGCTCTTTCTTCTATCTCCAGATCCCCTCTGCGCTGCCGGAGGCTGTGCCTAATTTATGGAGAGCACCCGACTGGGTATGGAGGGTGATGAGGGACTGTTGGTCCCCCCTTCCCCTCCCTTAGTTTCCCTGGTTGGGGTTGAGGAATAGGCCCCTAGGTTATGGTAGTGAAGAGGGAGGTAAGGGGTTAAGGAAATGTAGGTGGAGAGGGTATGGAGGAGGAGACGGTGGTAGGAGGAGTAAGGCAGGTTTATATAGGGGAGGACAGTGGTTGTCACTTCCTCTTGACAGGGTAAGCCGTGTTGGTAAGTGCTTACCTCCGGTTTGACTCTCCAGGATGTCCGCGGGTGATGAGGCGCTGCGCGCTTCTCTCTTGGCGCGTTTTCAGGCGGAGGGGGAAGGATGGCTGCGCTCCTTTTTGCGCAGCTTTGATCCTTCCTCTGCCTCCGCTCCTCCTGCTTCTGCTCCGCCGTTTCCTCCAGAGACGCCGCTGGGTGAGTGTCACGCTGGGAGGGATCGGGGTCTGCGGCGCTCGGCGCGTAGTCGCCGCCCCCCTGCTAAATTGCGGCAAGTGTTTTCTGGCCGTTCCGGTGCGGCCGCTTCACGCGGTGGCTGTGACCCAGGCCGGGGATTGGAGCCGGAAGTAGGCCGCAGTGTAGCTCCTCCCCTTCCGCCCCCCTCACCCCGGGAAATAGGAGTCTCGGCGTGGCAGGCGAGCGCATTGGCGGTCATGGGGGCTAATCAATCTGGCGCGCTGTCTGCGGATGACCGCCCCATTACCCCGCCGCCATCACAGGCTGCCCCCCCCTTCCTCCCCCCTTACCTGCAGCGGTCCTTTCCTTAGCCCCCTCTTATATGGGTGGTGCGGCTGTTAGCCCGGCCCCTCCTAGTGGGGGTGCTTCTTTGGCGGTTGGTGCTGCAGTTCTGAGCACTGGTACCCCCCCCCGCTTTTACAACCTCATCCCACCCCTCCTACAGCGGCTTCTTCGGTGGGCCGGAGCAGAGGCAGGGAGAGATCTTTGTCCCCCACCCCCTCCAGAGAGGATAGGCGTCGGGGGAGGCGCAGCCGCAGACGGCGGCGTTCAAGTCGGCGATCCAGGTCATCCCGGTTCAGTAGGCGGTCCAGATCTTCCCGGTGGCGTTCCCCGTCATCTTCGGAGGGATCCTCGGAAGAGTCTGATTGTACACCGCGGTCTGGGCGTAGACGACTGGCGATTGGTGAGAGTTCAAGGGCACCTAGCCTGGCTTCGGTGGCAGTACACAGGGATGCGGTGCCTGTACCTGCAATAGCTCCGCCGGCGGTTCCGGCTTCTGGTGAGTGTCATTATGCGGGGGCATGGGGAGGGGGAGGTGTTAATGTGAGTGTGGAGCCGTTATTGCAAGCTTTGTTAGATAGGTTGTCTGTTCCCCCTGTCCCTTCTGCGGTTCCGGCAACGGGAGTGGCGGAGACGCCAGTGACGGCTTCTGGTCAGGTGACGAAGCCTTCAGTGGTTTTGGCTGGGATCCATAAGGATTCCTGTTTCTGTGGCGTTAGTCCTTTGGGGGCTCATTTAGAGGATTCGGTGAGGGAGAAGATCTGGTCCCACCAATATGTGGATATATGGTCCCTGGTGTCGGTGGACCAGCATGGAGTGGATAAGGAGAAACGTTTCGTGGACAAGCCTTATGATAAACGGATGAAGGTGGCTAGGACGATGAATAATTGGTTACAGGCGTTTGCGGTTTTGGGGTGTGTAATGGGTCAGCGGCACCCGGAGCGGTGCGCTGAACTGTTTATTTATATGGACACGATTTATAGTGCGTACAAGGCGCATGGGGGTAGTGCTTGGTGGAAGTATGACGAAGAATTTCGGAGGCGTCTTGCTTTGCAGCCGGGAATGGGTTGGGGGGTGAAAGCCACGGATGTTTGGCTACGTTTGATGACGGCGTCTCGGCCGCCTTCCTTTCCAGGGGCGGCCGCTGGAGTCGGGGCCTCAGTCGCCCAGGCGCCAGTGGCCGTTAGACGCCCGGGGGCTTGTTGGTTGTACAACGAGGGGCACTGTAAATACGCTGGGTTGTGTAGGTACAGGCATGAATGTTCAGCATGCGGGGGCCCCCATCCCGCGGGTCGGTGCCTTAGATCCCAGGGGAGAGGTAAACCCCATACCCCATTTGAACAGAAGGACCCCGGTCAGCGTGGTAAGGATGGCCCCTTGGTTAGACCGGTACCCCAATAAGGGGGCAGCGGACATTTTGCGGAAGGGTTTTTCGGAAGGTTTTTTCATACCGTTTGTTCTCAATAGGTCCCCGTTGTTTTCCGAAAATCTCAAAACGGCTAGGGAGTATCCGGAGGTTCTCAGGGATAAGCTGCTGAAGGAAGTGGCAGCGGGTAGGATTATGGGTCCCTTCGTGCAACCCCCTTTTTCTAACTTGCGGGTTTCACCGTGGGGGGTCGTTCCGAAGAAGGAACCAGGTAAATTTCGACTGATACATCATTTGTCCCATCCGAAGGGCGCATCTGTGAACGATGCTATACTTCCGGAGGAGGCATCAGTGTCGTATGTATCGTTTGATCGGGCGGTGGCGTTGGTACGGGAGGCTGGGAAAGGGGCTCTGTTGGCGAAATCGGACGTGGAATCGGCGTTTCGGCTCCTGCCTATTCATCCGGATTGTTTCCATTTGCTTGGGGGCTGTTTTGAGGGTTTCTTCTATTACGATACCTGTTTGCCTATGGGCTGTTCCATTTCGTGTCACTATTTCGAGTTGTTTAGTTCGTTTTTGGAGTGGGTGGTGCGTTTTGAGTCCGGTTGTTCGTCGGTGATTCACTACCTCGATGACTTCTTGTTTGTGGCGCCCGAGGGTGGGGGGGGGTTGCCAGGCTCTGTTATCTGCCTTTTTGTCATTGATGGAGCGTTTTGGGGTCCCCATATCAGCTGAGAAGACGGAGGGTCCGGTGACGCGGTTGTCTTTTTTAGGTATTGAAATAGATTCGGTGGCCATGGTCTTTCGTTTACCGCAGGAGAAGTTGGTTGGGTTGAAGGCTTTGATTGAGGGGTTTTTGGTGGTGAGGAAAGTGACTCTTAAGCAGCTGCAGTCGCTTTTGGGTTTGTTGTGCTTTGCTTGCCGGGTTATGCCTATGGGGCGTGTTTTTTCGCGGCGGTTGTCTTTGGCAACAAGGGGAGTGGTATCCCCGCGGCATCGCATTCGACTGACCAAGTCGCTCAAGGCTGATTTGGTTGTGTGGCGTGAATTTTTGTGTTCTTACAATGGCCACACGTGTTATATTTCGCAGGAGATATCTAGTTGCGAGCTTGAGCTGTGGTCGGATGCGGCTGGCTCCTGTGGATTTGGTACGGTTTTGGGTAAGGAATGGTGTGCATCTCCGTGGCCGGATGAGTGGAGAGATTTGGGGTTGGTAAGTAACCTAACATTGCTGGAGTTGTTCCCTATTGTGGTTGCGGTTGAGATTTGGGGTGACAGACTGGAGAATCGTCATGTGTGTTTTTGGTCGGATAATTTGGGTACGGTTCAATGTATTAATAGGTTGTCTTCTTCATCGTTGCCGGTTTTAGCGTTGCTTCGACATTTGGTGCTAAGGTGCTTGGAGCGCAATATTTATTTTAGGGCGCGCCATGTCCCGGGGGTGGATAACAGGATCGCTGATGCTCTTTCTCGGTTCCGTTGGCAGGTTTTTCGGGATCTTCTTCCGGAGGCGGACAGGGATGGACGAGTGTTCCCGGATTTCCTATGGCGTCTGGTGCTCAACAATTGATGCCGTTGGTCAGCTCTTCGGTGACTCCGGCCACCTGGCAGGCGCATGGTAAGGCCTGGGCTGAGTGGTTGACGGTGAAAGGTAATAGGGAAGTGTCGGCAGGGGGGGGAGTGTGTCTGGAGGTTACGATAGAGTGGCTGTTATGGTTACGGGGTCAAGGGGTTTCTGCTCCAGTGGCCCGGCGTAAATTGGCCGGTGTGGGTTTTTATTTCAAGCTGCAGGGGTGGCCGGATGTGACGAAGAATTTCTTGATCAGGCAGGCGTTGAAAGGGTGGCAGAAGGAATATGTGGTGCGGGAGAGTAGACGGCCAATATCGTTTAGTTTGCTGGGGAGATTGGTAGAGGTGTGTCGAGTCGTGTGTTCTTCAGGGTTCGAGAGTGCTTTGGTGGCGGCGTGTTTTAGCGTGGCCTTTTTTGCAGCTTTACGGGTGGGGGAAGTGGTGGCTCCTTCCAGCTCGCGGCCGGGAGGTTTGTTATGGTCGGATGTGATTTTGAACAATAATGCGCTGCGGGTCCGGGTTCGTCGTTCGAAGACCGATCAGTTCGGTAATGGAGTATGGTTACCTATCCACCCGGTTGATAGCGGGGCGTGCCCTATTAGATTGGTTTCGGAGTACATGGCTGTTAGGGGGAGTGGGAGGAATTTTTTCGTTCATGCCGACGGGTTTCCCTTGACGAAATTCCAGTTCGCTTCAGTGTTGCGTAGATGCTTGGAGCAGTTGGGGTTGGATCCGGGGGAATTCGGTACTCACTCCTTTAGGATAGGTGCGGCGACGGAAGCGGCTAGGGCAGGATTGCCGGAATCGGAAGTTATGCGAATTGGGCGGTGGAGGTCGGCCTGCTTTGCGCGTTATGTGAGGCCGGATTTGTTGGTGGGTTAGTATAATTAAAAAAAAAAAAAAAAAAAAATGGATGAATATATATATGATGTGTTTGACTTATGGTGTTTTTAATGATTCTTTTCTTCGCAGGAGTCGGTCGTCCGGTGATTTGGTTGGTGGGGCACTCCTACATATTCTGGGCAGCGCAGAGGGCGGAATGCAGGCCCGGAGGTCGCAGCCTGGGATTCAGGGAAGTAGATGTGCAATGGAGAGGTCTTCGGGGGCTGAGATGGGCGCAAGTGTTGCCAGAAGTGGTGGAGATTGGGCGTAGATCGGTGGGGCCGGTTGTACTGGTGTTACATGCGGGGGGAAATGACCTGTGTTCCCAGAGAATGTTGGAGCTAATGGCTTTGATGAGGTCTGATTTGGAGCGCTTCCCGGCGTTCTTCCCGGAGCTAGTGATTGTATGGTCGGAAGTTGTGCCGAGAATAGTTTGGCACGGCGCCAGGGACGGGGAGGCTATGGAGAAATGCAGGAGGACATTGAATGCCCAAATGTCCCGATTTGTGCGTTCAAAGGGAGGAATAGTGGTCCGGCATTGGCAGTTGGAGGGCGATAATAGACCTCTGATGAGGCCGGATGGGGTGCATCTCACAGATATAGGTCTGGATATCTTTTTGTCGGGTTTGCAGGATGGCATTGAACAAGCTTTTAGTTTGCTGGGTGGTGGTCGGAATCCCGTGTGACACGGTCCTCCTCCGTGGCGGAATTTGGAAAGGAAAGATCGTGGTAAACAGTTATTGGCGAACGTACGCCCTGGGGCCCCAGGGTGGTATACCGCATCGGAGAAGTGATTCGTGGAGGAGGTGGGGTTTTTGATACCGTTTTTGTAATAAGGAAACAATTTGCTGTGGCCGATCACCATCCAGTAAAAGTTTGGTTTATAAACTAAGTTGTCCGAGTTTTATTTGTTCAAAGTTAATAGGGGGCCGGTGGCTTCCTTTTCCTAGTTTTCCCTTGCCCCATCCTCATTTTGGTACCAGCAGTCTGACAAGGCGTAGACCTCATCATAAACTTGCCGCATCACCCGTCAGTCCGTGCGTCTAAACAGAAATCTGTTGTAGATTTCTGGCTTCGTTTGCACCAGAAAACTGGGGTAAATGAAGATAAATTTGTCGGGGCAGCTGACCACCCCCGCTTGACGCCCCTTGCTATGCCCCCTTTTGGGAAAGTCGCAATGGTGCTGTAAAAGTGGCAACATTTTAACACCATTTTTTAACCGCAAGGGAGATGATAAATCTACCTATATGGCCTCATGCACACGACCGTTGTGTGCATCCGTGGCCGTTGTGCCGTTTTCCGTTTTTTTTCGCGGACCCATTGACTTTCAATGGGTCCGTGGAAAAATCGGAAAATGCACCGTTTTGCAGCCGAGGCCGTGATCCGTGTATCCTGTCCGTCAAAAAAATATGACCTGTCCTATTTTTTTGACGGACAACGGTTCACGGACCCATTCAAGTCAATGGGTCCGTGAAAGAACACGGATGCACACAAGATTGGCATCCGTGTCCGTGATCCGTGGCCGTAGGTTGCTTTCATACAGACGGATCCGAAGATCCGTCTGCATAAAAGCTTTTTCAGAGGTGAGTTTTCACTTCGTGAAAACTCAGATCCGACAGTATATTCTAACACAGAGGCGTTCCCATGGTGATGGGGACGCTTCAGGTTAGAATATACTGAAAAACTGTGTACATGACTGCCCCCTGCTGCCTGGCAGGTGCTGCCAGGCAGCAGGGGGCAGACCCCCCCCCCCCTGTTTTTAACTCATTTGTGGCCAGTGCGGCCGCCCCCCCCCTCCCTCCCCTGTAGTTAACTTCTTGGTAGCCAGCCCCCCCTCCCTCCCCTGTAGTTAACTAATTGGTGTCCAGTGGGCCCCCCCCTCCGTCCGCGATAGATAACTCATTGGTGTCCAGTGGGCCCCCCCTCCGTCCGCTATAGATAACTCATTGGTGGCCAGTGGGCCCTCTCCCCTCCCACCCCCTCCTAATTAAAATCGCCCCCCTATCATTGGTGGCAGTGGTGAGTACCGATCGGAGTCCCAGTGTAATCGCTGGGGCTCCGATCGGTAACCATGGCAACCGGGACGCTACTGCAGTCCCGGTTGCCATGGTAGCTTAGCAATTTGTAGAAGCTTTATACTTACCTGAAGAGCAGCGATGTCTGTGACCGGCCGGGAGCTCCTCCTACTGGTAAGTAACAGGTCTGTGCTATAAGCAATGCGCCGCACAGACCTTTCACTTACCAGTAGGAGGAGCTCCCGGCCGGTCACAGACATCGCAGCTCTTCAGGTAAGTATGAAGCTTCTACAAATTGCTAAGCTACCATGGCAACCGGGACTGCAGTAGCGTCCCGGTTGCCATGGTTACCGATCGGAGCCCCAGCGATTACACTGGGACTCCGATCGGTACTCACCACTGCCACCAATGATAGGGGGGCGATTTTAATTAGGAGGGGGAGGGAGGGGAGAGGGCCCACTGGCCACCAACGAGTTATCTACAGCGGAGGGAGGGGGGGCCCACTGGACACCAACGAGTTTACTACAGGGGAGGGAGGGGGGGGGGGGCGGCCGCACAGGGGAGGGAGGGGGGGGGGGGCGGCCGCACTGGCCACCAATGAGTTAACTACAGGGGAGGGAGGGGGGGCGGCCGCACTGGCCACCAATGAGTTAAAAACAGGGGGGGGGGGGGGTCTGCCCCCTGCTGCCTGGCAGCACCTGCCAGGCAGCAGGGGCAGTCATGTACACAGTTTTTCAGTATATTCTAACCTGAAGCGTCCCCATCACCATGGGAACGCCTCTGTGTTAGAATATACTGTCGGATCTGATTTTCACGATGTAGCTCATATCCGACAGTATATTCTAACATAGAGGCGTTCCCATGGTGATGGGGACGCTTCAAGTTAAAATATACCATCGGATTGGAGAAAACTCCAATCCGATGGTATAAAAGAACTCCAGACTTTACATTGAAAGTCAATGGGGACGGATCCGTTTGAAATGGCACCATATTGTGTCAACTTCAAACGGATCCGTCCCTATTGACTTGCATTGTAATTCAGGACGGATCCGTTTGGCTCCGCACGGCCAGGCGGACACCAAAACGACTTTTTTTTCATGTCCGTGGATCCTCCAAAAATCAAGGAAGACCCACGGACGAAAAAACGGTCACGGATCACGGACCCACGGACCCCGTTTTTGCGGTCCGTGAAAAAAAACGGTCGTGTGCATGAGGCCTATGCCTGTTAATGGAAAGGGAAGTACTAGAATATTACATACAGGGAAATTGTTTTGTGGCATCTTCAGTAGTGTTTTTCATTGGTGTTTTTGTTCTTAGTTAAGATGTTTAGTTTAAATCAGTTGTCCAGCTATGGGGACCTTCTTAACAGACTCCTGCACAGGCTTACTACACCTGCTGAAAAACTCATACTTACCTGCTTCCTGCTGCTCCATTCCTGCTCCCTGGCTTCCTTAACTGGTATTCCATAAACTTTTGGATGGATGTGGACAAATGCGCCACAGAAGCCAATGACTGGTGTCAGTGGTGATGTCTTCCCAAGCGGAACATGACCCTGTCCACTCGGAAATTTACAGGATGGGGACCTAAAGACCACTGAAGGGAGGCCGTGAGCTGAAATAAGGCGACATGAAGTAGGTGAGTCCGAGTTGTTCAACAGATACAACATTCTGCAGGGGTCTGTTAAAAAAAAGCCCCCAAATATGGAAAACCCCTTTAAGTGTTAATTTAGAGTATATAGCAAATAAACCAGCATTTTAGTTTTTGGTGTTTTTGTAACTTTTTTGTTTTGTTTTGTGAGGAGATTTTAAAGCACAGCATGATCTGATATAGATGACATATCCTCCAGATTGGTGAGGATCAGATGCCCTGCACCCCCACTGTTATCGGCAGCCTGTGGAATCAGCGCCATTCACAGTGCAGTGGCCGTTTCAGGTTACTGCAGTTCAGTTTCTGTTCACTTCAATGGCATCTGAGCTGCAGTAGGTGATATATTTTTTAACATCAGTGATTTATTCATTTTATAGTAATTTTTTAAATTTTTTTATAGAGATGTGCAGAGATAGGGTCCGCAGGGGCAACACGTGAGGTACGGTGGGCCGATGGGGGTAGTAGTAGTTTTAATCACGGTTAGCAGCGCTCCCTGGGTCCGGCGTGCAGCGATGGGAATGACAGCACCAGTTCCTTCTGGGTACACTCTGTTTATCCAGGGACTCCCGCCAGATGGTGGTTGAGGTGTCTTTGGTGGAATGGTTTAAATGCCCAAGGGGCGTTTTTTCTTATACCTTTGTGCCCAGCCGCACTTCAACTGTCGATTCCTACCGCCGCCCAGCTCATTATTATTCACTGTGCTGGGCGGCTCTTACATTCCCCGATCCTGTCAGTTCCCACGCATGCCTGATAGATACTTATGGGCCTCGGCCTCAATCGGACCATCTGCACATGCGCCTGCACCTTCCCAAGCCTGTAATTGAATGCGCCTGCGTCCAATCTCTCCTCCAAGGCACTCGTATCCAGCGCTTCAGAGCGCTGATGTCATCAGAAATTCAGATGGTTAATGTGCCTGCGCCGGCCAAGAAACTCTTCTTTCGGGTGACAGGATCGGGGAATGTAAGAGCCGCCCAGCGCACTGAATAATAATGAGCTGGGCGGCGCTAGGAATCGACAGTTGAGGCGCGGCTGGGCACGAAGAAAAAACGCCCCTTGGGCATAAAGAAATGTGATTGACAGATGAATATAAAATTGTTTTTACATGGTTTACAATGCGGACAGGGGGTACTCTTATATCATTGGAATACACTTTAATAGATCTATGACTTGATAGGAATAACTAAATGTGTTTATAGGGCCTGTCAGTGTCCCTTTAAGGTGCCGTGGAGGCAGGGTCCCTCGTGTTCGTGACGCCAGCACCGTTAGGTGCAAAGGAAGGTGGTAGGAAGGATGAGGAGTCAATGGTTGTAAACAATGGAACTTTTACTTGATCAAATAGTCTCAGAGTCATCAGTACAGTTCAGTTGTAATCCAAATATCCACTGTAATCCTTATACCAGGCTTGGCAATTGTAGCTTGAAGAATTTCCTTTCTAACAGGTGGGAGAGATTCCTTCTTATATCTGTCTACACGATGTCCACACTTTAGCACTCAAGTACTGGATATAATAAACTTCTTACTTGTAATTAGCAATCCACAGGGCGGTCTCCCTAACGGCAGGCAAAATCCTCTGCTCCATTCTTTGTACAGGATTCTTTCATATACTCTGATCCACAATGTCCATAGAGGTATGTGGTAATAGACAACCAGGCGTACAGTCGTCCGGTTGTGTCCAGGCGCTTTTAGGCTTCTCCCGGTCACTGGTGCTTGTGAAGTCCATGAGCTAATGCTGCTTCTATCTCCACTAGACTAACCCTATATCCATGTAGTGACTCTCTAGTACGTGCTAGATAGCTGTAAGGCTGTTCTACATGCCCCCGCAGCTTGATCAGGGCCGAGGGGCTATAATGGCAGCTACATCTTAGACAGTTGCAGATCCTCATCTCCATCCACTTACTACTAGCGTCACTCTCTTCTATCCTACTTCCTCTGTATTATATCTAAGTGATGCCAGCACCACCTAGGGGTGAATAGTTCAAACGACACCCTAACAGCCTGTTATCAGGAAATACAGTTTACATACAGCAATAAATTAAAGTAGCATATACCAAAGTTTAAAGTGCCCACGAATATCACAGAGTGGGACAGTGCAGATGAGTGAATTGATTCTAAACTAATGGGATTTGACACAAAGTTTGTAAACATTCGAGTTGCATCCGAATCCTAATTTTTGGTGATCGGCGATTAGTAATTGTATTTTGGGGAGAGAGAACGAGAGAGAGAACAAGAGAGACCGAGCGAGAAAGAATGAGAGAGAGAATAAAAGAGAGAGAGAACAAGAGAGAGAACAAGAAAGAGAGAATGAGAGAGAGAACGAGAGAGAGAATAAGAGAAAGAGAGGACGAGAGAGAGAACAAGAGAGAGAGAGAACGAGAGACAGAGATAGCGAGAGATTGAGAGAACGAGAGAGAGACAACAAGAGAGAGCGAATAAGAGAGAGATAATGAGAGAGAGATAAGAGAGATAATAAGAGAGAACAAGAGAGAGAGAACGAGAGAGAATGAGAACGAGAGAGAATGAGAGAGAGCATGAGAGAGAATGAGAGGGAGAGAGCGAGAGAGAGAAAGAATGAGAGAGAATATAAAATATCTTATCTTCCATTTATAAAATATCACAATTTATTATTATGCATACATATAACACTCATAAAACTATATAAAACCATATAGCACTATAAAAAGAAAACGCCAAGTATACACAGTATAAGTCAAAATAAGTAAGAATTCACTTTTTTTTTATATATTTTTATCACATCATCTAACAATATATTCAAGTTTAATAAATTTTTAAATAATAAAGAAGTATTTTATCCTTATTTAATATATGTTTAGATTATTTTATTATATTATGAAATATAGAAAATGATCATACTATTGTATTTGATCAATGACCATTTAATTAGGTGATATGTAATCGACCTGTATATATAAAACAATATAGAAATGTATAGAATGGAGTCATCATATATTTAGGAATGAAATAAGCAATTTGGAGAAAAACCGCAAGAAAAACGCAATATAAACACATATGCGTTTTTCGGGTATTTTCACTCTTTCCTTTGAAATAACTATTGAGTATAAAGTTGAAAGCTATTCAAGTTATATATTGTACATTGTGTATATAAAACAATATAGAAATGCAGGGAATGGAGTCATGGTATACTTAGGAATGAAATAAGCCAAAAAACGCAATTTGAAGAAAAAACGCAAGAAAAACGCAATACAAACGCATATGCGTTTTTTGGTTATTTTCATTTCTTCTTTTTTTCTCTTTGAAATAACTACTGAATATAAAGTTGAATGTTACTTAAGTTATATATTATACATTTGGCAATTCATCTTTTATATATGTAAAAGGTTATATTCCTACCAGAGTTTCCAACATCCCGAAAATCCAGGTCTTCGATGTAACCATCGACACTATATATAAAGAGAAAATAGTTTGGAATCCAAAAGCCGTATATACTTGTATGTATGTTGCAAACAACTGACACATCGAGTTTGCGGTAAGAGACCGATATTTTTTATATTCAAGCTGGATATATCATATTTGCACTTCAGTTTAAGGCCTCTTTTACACGGGCGTCGCGTGTGAGGGCCAGATAGGATGTGGGTGCGTCGCGGGAAAATGCGCGATTTTTCCACACAAGTGCAAGGTGTTTTAATGCATTTTGCACGCGTGTGAGAAAAATCGGCATGTTTGGTACCCAGACCCGAACCCGGACTTCTTCACTGAATTTTGGGTTTGGGTTAGGTGTTGTGTAGATTTTATATTTTATAATAGCATTTTTAATACAGAATTAGGGATTGAGAGGTTAAAAAAAATATAAAATAAATAAACTCACCTGATCCACTTGTTTGCGCTGCCCGACTCGTCTTCTGTCTTCTATGATGACCTGGGAGGAAAAGGACCTTTGGTGACGTCGCTGCGCTCATCACATGGTCCATCACATGATCCATCACCATGGTGATGGATCATGTGATGAGCGCAGTGACATCACCAAAGGTCCTTTTCCTCCCAGGTCATCAAAAATGACAGAAGACGAGTCGGGCAGTGGATGAGGTGAGTTAAATTATTATTATTTATTTTTTTAACCCCTCCATCCCTTATAACCATGTTATAAGGGAAAATAATAATGATCGGGTCCCCATCCCGATCGTCATCTAGCAACCATGCGTAAAAATCACACCGCATCTGCACTTGCTTGCGGATGCTTGCGATTTTTACGCAGCACCATTCACTTCTATGGGGCCTGCGTTGCGTGAAAAGCGCACAATATAGAGCATGCTGGGATTTTCACGTAACGCACAAGTGATGCATGACAATCACTGCTCATGTGCACAGCCCCATAGAAATGAATGGGTCCAAATTCAGCGCGGGTGCAATGCGTTCACCTCACACATTGCACCCACGCAGAATACTTGCCCGTTTGAAAGAGGCCTAAATATGAAAGACTGTTTGGAGAACTCCGTGGTACTATAGATACCAGGACTGCTATACAATTGAAAGCAGCAAGCTTTATAACTGTGCACAGAATAACGCTATGGAACATTTATTACTATTGGTTTTCTTTTTATAGGGCTATATGGTTTTATATAGTTTTTTGATTGTTATATGCATTATAAAAAATTGTGATATTTTATAAAGGGCCGGTTATTGAGTTTATATTCCCAATTTTACATGCTAGGTGGTATAGCAGACGAGCCGTACGTCGGCGAGAACTCTACCACATTTTAGAACTGATTTAGAACCAATTGAATCGGCCAACCAGTTTGGCAGAATCTAACCTGAATCAAATTTTGTGCGATTCACATCTCTATTTCCTATATTTTTTCATCTTTCTGTTTAAAAAAATAAATAAAAATTGAACACTTGGTGTCTATGTTTAGAACCTGTTGATATTATGTAACATTTGATTGTGTCTAATTTATTCATACACACATAGCAATGTCTGGTGGATCCATCCAAATGTGACATCATTTCCACAATCTGCATGTTTCCATTGTTCTCACCATTGTAAAACTTGCAGGAGGCAGATAAGAAAATCATTAAAATGTTGTTCGTTAGGAAGCTGGAATGAGGAAATTGTGTTCTTACCCTGCTTGTTACATTTCATGCTGCTGAACTATAAATCAAACTGTTACTAATGATATTTACTCTGTCTGACTTACCCCAATAATATTCATATGACTGTACCTTCTGCAAGGCGGTGTATTAACATTTGCACTGTACACAGTGTAATAGTCATCATGTCCTATCTCCTACTCAAAAATAATGGTTCCAGTCCTGCAGCATTCATTCAGCATCTCCATGAGCAGGTCATGTCTGTTTGAGGAATTGCTTGTACTCACCATGAAATAACAATCCTGGTGCATCTTTTTCTTAGAATTCTGTGTTATGTAAAAACAAATCGAATAATGGGCATTATCATTTGCAAATGGCACACTCCTCCAAAAAAAAATATTTAAACCCCTGACCTGGCCTGCCTTACTGACCAGATGTTTTTTTTTTTTTTTCATCATTGCATTCCATGAGCTTTTTATTTTTTAATCTATGTAGCCATATGAAGGCTTGTTTTGTGGGGCAAGTTGTAGTTTTTAATAGCATCATTTCGGGGTACACATAGCTTACTGTTATTCATTCTTTCTGGGAGGGAGATGGGAAAAAACAGCAATACTGCCACTGAGTTTTTATGTTATACATTTGGCGGAAGAAATAACACAATAACTTTATTCTCTGGGTCAGTACTATTACCGCAATACTAAATACATATTTTTTTTTTATGTTTTACTACTTTTACACAATAAAAACCCTTTTTTTTAAAAGAAGAACATTTTCTTGCATACCCATAACTTTTATTTTTCTTTCTACGGAGCTGTGTGAGGGCTTCATTTTTGTGGGATGCCTTGTAGTTTTCATTGGTATCATTTGGGGGTACATAATACTTTTTGATTGCTTTTAATTCTGTTATTTTTTAAGTAAATAAGCAAAATCTTGCAACACTCACCATACAGGATAAATTACATAATGATTGCATAGTGCGGGTCGTTATGGATGCAGCTACCAAATATTTGGAGGAGACTTTATTTTTGCAATTTTTTCCATTGAAAAGTGTTTTTTTTTATGGAAAAAGGTGTATTGTTTAGGTTGGAGTTTTTATTTACCCATTTAATAGTCCAACAAGGGAATCCAAAATTCATATAGTGCAATGTATTTAATGTTAGTTTTATCCTGACATTCACCAGCAGGCTGCGCTAGAGAGGGGCAGCCTGCTGGGACTACCTGGAAGCAGGCCTGGGGCCTTCTCTAGGCCTTTGCCTGCCTGCACTGATATTAGCACCTCGCGATCTCATTTGCAGGGTGCCAATGGGATACAGAGAGAGTCCGCTGTACTACTGCTCGCAGCATATAAGGGGTTAAACAGCCTGGATCGGCGCTCATGAGTGTCCAGACTGTTAGAGCAGGAGCGCAGCTCTAATGTTAGAGCCTTGGCTCTGTTTTCCATGCAGCACTTACACTGGGCCGCCGTAAAAAAGGTCCCTTAGTGACCGCCACATAAAGGAGCATTGGTGGTCGCGAAGGGGCTATATCATATCTACTAGCTAGTAGTAATCCTAAACTTAAGGACAGTCTTCATATCCTATTGAAGTGATCTCATTTTTATTGGTAAATATTAGCATAGGCCACCCAAAAAGTCAGACATCATCACTTTTAAAGCGGTTTCTGCCAGGGATGAGCTACAGCATTTTAGTATTTAGCGACTTTCGAGTGGTCTCCAAAGGATTCATAATTGAAAATGCATGTATTATATGGAAAAGGAGTAAACATGGCCAATATTGAGTCAAATCCAATCTGTTCATAGAAGGCATAGGATTTCATTCCATCATTGCCATATGTGTCAAATTTATTAATAGGTATGCGTCTTTTAATACATTTAGAGCATATGACTCCAAATATCTATTAAAGGTGTTATGCCATGATTGATGTAAAAAATGACGATCAGACATCATATAGTACATGACAGTAGTGGGTATTTATTAAACTGGTATAAAGTAGAACAGCCGCTGTGAGCATTGTCCTGCAGTAAGAGCCCATGTGACCCAAGGAAGACAATCATCAAGTATGGGTGTACATGATCTGCAAGTATGGATTCATACCCAAAATTGGTTGAGAGTGCCTTTCACATGGATAAGTGGCCCAGAGAATGCCACAAAAACATTCCCCAGACCATAACGCTGCCACCATCAGCTTGTGTTCTTCTAGCAATTGTTGCAGGGTGTTTCTTCTCTGATTTTTGTCTCCAGACATGGCAACGTCCGTTAGAGATGGCCTTGCGGTTCTCCCGGCGGTCGTTTCGTGGCGAACTTTGCACGTTCGCGATTCGCCTAACATGCAAACATATGGCGATGTCCGCTGGTGCCATATTCTTTTGCATTGCGCCGAACTTTGACCCATGACACATCCATCAGATGGGACAGGACAGCCAATTGAGACATTTCAGCACATGGACACACCCCCACCCTATCAGAGAACCTGATCTGGCAGCCATTTTACATTCTGCGTTTTGCCAGTGTAGGGAGAGGTTGCCTTGTGGATCAGGGACAGGCTGTTAGGGACACCAAACGCTAGCTAATAGGGCCACAAAAGTGCTATTGGAACAACTAATTGCAATGGGTGTGATATACCTGTTGCCCCCCAAAAAACTGATTGAGGGGTGCGATATACCTATAATATACTTTCTAACATAGAATGTATATAGTGCATTTGTATTGTGCAGCAGTTGTGTGCGGTTCTGCTGTGATACCGCAGCTATATGTAGAGACAAGCACTATTGGAACAACTATTTACAACGGGTATGATATACCTGTTGCCCCCAAAAAACTGATGTGATATACCTTCTTCCACAAAATACTGATTGAGGGCTGCGATATACCTGTTGCCTCAAATAAACAGGGGGGTGTGATATAACTGTTGTGGCAAAAATAATAATTGAGGGGTGTGATATACCTGCTTCCACAAAATACTGATTAAGAGGTTCGATATATCTGCTTCCACCAAATAGTGATTGAGGGCTGCGATATACCTGCTTCCACAAATTACTGATTAAGGGGTTTGATATACCTGTTTCCACCAAATATTGATTGAGGCCAACAATATACCTGCTTCCACAAAATACTGATTAAGGGGTTTCATATACCTGCTTCCACAAAATACTGATTAAGGGGTTTGATATACCTGTTTCCACAAAATATTGATTGAGGGCTGCGATATACTTGCTTCCACAAAATACTGATTAAGGGTTTTGATATACCTGTTTCCACCAAAAATTGATTGATGCCTGCAATATACCTGCTTCCACAAAATACAGATTAAGGGGTTCAATATACCTGTTTTCACCAAATATTGATTGAGGCCTGCAATATACATGCTTTCACAATATACTGATTAAGGGATTTTGTGAGGAATATGGATTAATATTTACTGTCAGCCATGTCCTTACACCCACCATTTTCTGAAAGATGGCAGAGGAAATCAAGCTCCACATGGGGGGCCCTGATTCACAGCTGCAGCCAGATAGCAGAAAACTCCTAGCATGCCACATTTTATTACATTTCACATCTCCAGTCAGACAGCACAGATCCTGCAGGAAAACCCCCAGCAGGAGGTATCAGCCCTTGCCAGGATCAATGATACCTCCCAGACATGTTGGCATCTACATTTCATAAGGAATTATGAATCGCCCGGCCATCGCAGGCGCAAACCGGATACATATTTGTGTCCCGGTGGCCACGATGAACATGCCCATGACCTTTGTTTGAGGATGCAATGCCAGGAAAGGGAGATATCCATATCTCCCCACAGAAACCAACTAACGGTACCATGTTTGGATTCTAGTTGTAGCCGGAACCCAGGCGGATCAATTGGGCCTGGAACCATCTTCCTGTGACATTCTGGTCTCGGGCTATGAGCCCTAAGGGGTTTTATGGGTCATTTGCTGCCAGCACCAGAGTAGGAGGGGTGGACCCTACCCATAGGCAGGGAGGGGAGCGGCCGGCTACAGGTCATAAGCCCATGCAAGCCAGCGGGCGTCGTCATTCTCTGAAAGGGGGTCACATCGTGCAAATGTGTTTGGAGAGACCTGGAAACCGCTGACATCACCGCCCCCCCACGTGACTGCAGCTAAGGACTCATCCACCATCATAGAACTTTCAAATACCCCGTAACTGACTTTTGCTCTGCTTAACCCTGTTGTACCTATATCACCTGTAAATGTAACCTCAGACCACTGTATATATTCTCTGTGTATTGTGTTATATCTAGTGTGGCCATAAGGCGATTAAACGTAATTTAATCTTGTGCTATCTTGTATCTCGATTACGAATCCCCATGTCCGTGTTTTGGCCTAGTTATAAGCTACTGTGGGTTGGTTTCTCACCCTATATAATCCCGTTAGCGGACCAGGCTTATATCCAATGAGAAGCTGGTGGCAGATACCCGGGCTGAGACAGCGCTGTTTTCACTGCGGCAGTGAAAAGGTTCTCTCTGCTTTTTGCCTCTCTGTGCCCACATGGATAGGAGGTGTATGTGTAAACTGTACCAAGCTGACCTTACCTGCTCCTCTGGAGGGCGTAACATCATGCTTTGGTAACCCGTGACCATACCGCGTCTAGTGAGCTTGACGTAGGTGACGTCAAGTGGGCACGAGGTGTGGTATTCGTCACAGATTTGATATACCTGCTTCCACAAAATACTGATTGAGGGCTGAGATATACCTGCTTCCACAAAATACCGCTACAATATTCGTCTCATATTCGTTGAAATCGAATATTCGTCATTATTCTAGTTATCGCGATAAATATGCGATTTAAATAATATCATTGAAAAACTGTCAAGGTAGGGAGGCTCAACACTTGAATGGACGGATAGCGGTGGGTTCACTGCTAACTGGATCACCCACCCAGTTGGGAGTAAATAATGGATAAGAGAAGATAGCAGGCAACACCATCTTCTGGAAGAATGTGAAACACTCAAATGAAAATGCAACACTTTATTAGTGCAAGATATCACACAATATAAAACCATATATAAAATCACTTAGTGTATAAAAATTCAATATATGCAAATAAAGTACATACAAATAAAATAAAGTACATAGACTTAAAATGTCACTAAAAAAACCAAAGTTGGAGGTATTCAACGGTGGCACTCTCAATTAGTGCAGATTCTGATATATACAGTTTCCTGAGTTTCTGAATCGCCGACACGGGGGGTCACGGGACCCCCCCACGCATTTAGCCGAGCAGGCATTGAGCAGGCACCTTGTTCCGATCACCGCCCGCCGGGCGGCGGTGATCGGAACAACACATGAAGTACCGATACGTCATGGGTCCTTAAGGACTCGGGACCATGCCGTATCGATACGTCATGTGTCCCTAAGGGGTTAACTACTGATTCGAAAAATTTAAAACTTAACATATACTATAAAAGACTTTCTTTACTTACTACGTTTTTCCTTTCACTTTCACACTGTCAGTATTCTGGCCAGTATTTTGCATCCGTATTGTAAACCCAAACCAGTAGTGGGTTCAAAACATAGAAGCTGCAAACATTTTCTATTATAAAGGCTTCCTTCACACATACTTTTTTGTGGCAGTTTTCCTGGCTTGTGAAAAAGGCCATGATTTTTATGCATTTTTTACAAGAATATTTTTGGTGTTTACACATTTTGGATGTGCTTATCCATTTTATTTTATTTTTTTTCTGTAGAGAAACCTCTGGAAAAACACATAAAAGTGTGATACCTCAAGCAAGCTGTGCTTAGAAGGAAAAAATAAATGCTGTGGACCAGAGGCGTAGCTAGAGGTTCAGCACGGAGAGAGGTGGCAAAGCACAATGAACATATGACTGGGCCCCCAACCCAGGACCGCCACACCATGACAAATTCCAGTAAATAGTGACTGAATGTTACCTTCATAGTGTTTCCCCAAAAAATTAAAAATAAATAAATTACTTTTACACAGGCGCCCTGCGAATATTTACAGTAAGTGATTTCAATTTAGTTATATTTGTGTAAGGGGCTTAAGGTAGTACAGTGAAGAGCCCTGGGAAAGCAGGGAATGAGTGCAGTCGGTTGTGGTGTGCCGAAACCGAGGATGAGGTAGGCCTGAGAAAGAAGAGGGCAAAAATGGAAATAACCAGTTTATTGTAACCAATTGATGTATCAATGGCTTAACCCGACATGTTTTGGAAAGCCACTCTTGACTCTTGTGTTGGATTGGGAATGTATTGCGCGTAAGCGGATGACTCCCAGCGCCCCAATCCCCTGATGACATGAGTGAGGATGTTGGCACTGGAGGCCGTGGACGTGGCTCCAATGTTGCCCTGAGTAGTTTGCTGCGTTGAGGCCTAGTTGTGTGAGGGATGACCCGGCATGGGTCATGAAGGTGGTGGTGGTGAGTACCGAACCATGTAGTTGAAGTAGCGGTTGAGAGGGTAGAACTTGTGACGCTGATTGTGAGCATCCAGGACCCTGACTGGACACCATCTGTTGTGCGTGGGGTAATGAAATGTTGACGGGTAAGTGCTGACTATTCTTGGAGTGAGGTAAGGACAGGATGTAGTGAACCATGTGTTTTGACAAGTGGGAGACAAGAAGACAAGGTGAGGTTCGGGTCGTGGAGGCTGTAGTGAATTTCCAGGAACTCAGGAATCCGTAGATGGCCAAGTAAATTGCCGTTTTGATGATGGAGTTGGTATCTGTTTCAAGAAGCGTGGCGTCCAGTAAGTCGGATAATGCTTTGAAGATATGATTGATTATGGGTAGCCTCTGGGCTGGACGTGCGGGTTCCGTTTCCTGAATACCTCTGAGTATGGATTTGATCTGGTGCGAGGACATGAAGCTGATGTTATTGGGGTGTGTGATTAGCATATGATGTTGAAATGCCAGTGAGATATAGTTTGATGGTGTTGTATGACATGATTTTGAGGTGGCAAAAAGAAGCCAACCCCGGAAGAGACGTCATGACAAAAGGGTGCGTGATGTTGTGTTCCAACAGGACCTGTTGAATAGTGTGAACGCTCTGTCGTGTGTTCTATGTGTATCGTCTGATAGTGCTAAGCGGGACAAAGACTGGCTATGCCGCATGATGCCTTCTAATCCAGAATGAGCTGTTTGAAATGATGGAGTGATGGAGGCCGTGGGTGACGCTGATGGGAGAGCTTGATGAAATGCCTGAAATTTGACGCGAGACAGACTGTCAGCTGCCGTATTGCCCACCCCCGGGACATGGAAACAATGTGAGAAGAAATTATTGCAAGCGGCCAACCAAGGAAGTCTCCGCAGAAACCTCACGATTGTGAGAGATTTGGAACGATCCTGTTGATGAACTGGCAGGTCGTATGGTTGTCTGAATAGCACCGGACCGACATGTTTGCCCCTGAATGACCCCACGCTACGGCAGCCGCCTCGATGGGGTAGAACTTGAAAAGCGCTGAGGCAGCGGAGAATCCCTCCAAACCCCGGACCGCAGGAGGCCAGCTGCCCCACAGCCAATCGTTCCCAAAAATGGCCGCGAAGCCTGTGGTAGATGCCGCATCTGACCAGATAGAGGGGGAAGAGTCCGACGGCTGAGGGAGAAACAAGCCCCCGCCACTCCAGGTGGACAGAAATCTCCCCCACATGCCCAGAGCTGCCTGCAGCGTGGGCATCCAGGGACACCCCGTGCGAGTCGTGTAGGAGAAAGGGGAGAGGTGCAGGAGCCGTGATATAAATGAGCGACCCCGAGGTGGATGCGCATGGCAAAGATCAGGGAGCCCAACAGGGACTGCAGTTCTTTGCGGTTGCCGGTGCTGAGTTGAAGGTAGTTGTCTATGTGGGCGAGAATGTCCTGGATCTTCCCGGATGGCAAACTGGCTTGCATTGAAGCTGAATCCAACTGGGTACCCAGGAAAAGTGATGACCGTGTCTGGCCCTTCTGTCTTCTTGGTGGCGATGGGTACCCTAGGTTCCTCCTCCGGTATTATGTGCGCCGGGCTGACTTCTTGGTCCTCCAGGCTAACGGTCGACGTGATCACTGGCAATCCGGCCGGCGCCGGTGACGCTGCCAGTGGTGGCCCTGCCAAGGAGAGGGTCACGGTGACTGATTCCAGCCTCTCCAACCTGGCGTTGACTTTAGACATGGATGACATTTAGGGAGGACAGCATGGTATGTATATCCCCTGTGCTGGACTGGCTAGGTCCTTCCCCTGCCTCCCTGTTATCGATTGGCGTGCGCAGCAGCCGGAAAAGCTCTGCTTCCCTCGCCGTGGCGGGGAAGGGAACATGCAGTCACCTTAACTCCGTCGTTATGCGCGGGATTGTCCAGGATCTGATGGGTGCTGGACTGGCTAGACCGTCTCCCTGGGTAGCAGTGACGGATCTAGCAGGGGTGCCAGGTAGGGAGAAGTTCTCTATCCCTTCCAGAGACATGGTAAAACAAAACAGTTGATTAGCTTGGGGAAACACAGGATCGTGCTGGCAAGCTAGCTAGGCCGGATGGCGAAAAATTATACTTGCATGGTGACAGATGAGGCCCTGCTAATTTGCCAAGCGGCTTGAGAGGCTCTACCTATGATTTGGCGCGAGGGGTTAATGAGGCCACTTGTGGTAGTGGCAGGAGCGTTGGCCTCTCGGTGACTGTAAGACAGGACTAGGGGAAGGGAGTGACAGGTGAGGCCCTCTCTATGCAACACGCGAGGCGGCTTACTAACGAGGTGGCGCGTTGGGCGGGTGCCTCTGTACGTTTGAGGCGGGGTGTCGGCCTCGCGGGACCACTAACTGCTGGCGAAGCCAAGAAGGGGGTAACCTAGTGGGATGATGATGCCCCTAAAGCCAGCACGCTGACCCTAACGGGATTATTCGAAATGTAAGGAAGACTTTTGTTAATGAGCAGGTGAACATACCTGGTGGTAAGGAAAAATTCTCCGGATATATGGTAGTGCAAAATACAATATAAGTTGACCGCCTGAAAAAAAGGGGGAGGGTAGACATAAGATAGTGTTATGAAATGTGACAATGTACATGGTACATATGCATGACCCGGAGGATCATGACGGTTGTTCATGAAATGATAGCTTGCGCCTGGTGTGAGAAGAGACCAGCGCGTGGCGCATGGCCATGCACAAGTGGGAATGTGCGTTTTGCAATCCAATGGAACGTATTGGTCTGTGTCCTTTAATTAGCTTTTTTTTTTTTTTGTGTGGGGCTGCTGTGGTGATGTTTGACTTTGGAGGGGCGTGCTGGAAGGCCCCCCTGCAACCTGCGCAGGAGGGGCCCCCTGTGTGACCGGAGCCCCCTGAGCTCAGCCGACCAGCCGGGCCGGACCGTCCGACGGCGGCCCCCCGTATCAGATGCGGCGCGCACGGCCGCCGGGACACCGCGCACGCGCCGACGGAATCGCCGCGCATGCGCAGAACCCCGGCCGCGCATGCGCAGACCAGGCACGCGGCCGCGCGCCATCGGCCGCGCTGCAGGAGGAGCGGCAAACAGGCAGGAGGCAGTTTGGGAGGGGATGTCTGTGCAGCGGTCAGCCCAGAGGAGGTTGCAATGAATAGGGGGTGTGCCGGTTGCACCGCCGCTGGCCCCTGTACCTGTGCACGTGAATACGGGGGGGGGCATGAACGTTGCTGGCGAAGTTGTGTGAATCGTGTGGATCATGCTTGGAAGTTTATGTGATTGTTTGTGAAGAGTAACATCTTAGAACATATAAGAATGAAATGCCATTTATTTCTGTTCCCATCCATCCGGAGTCCCACCACGGCCGCCGGGACACCGCGCATGCGCCGACGGAATCGCCGCGCATGCGCAGAACCCCGGCCGCGCATGCGCAGACCCGGCACCAGGAAGCGGCCGGGCGCCATCGGCCGCGCGGCAGGAGGAGCGGCAAAACAGGCAGGAGGCGGTGGGGAGGGGATGTCTGTGCAGCGGTAAGCCCAGTGGAGGTTGAAATTAATAGGGGGTGTGCCGGGCGCCCGCAGCTGGCCCCTGTGCGGTGCACATGAATACGAGGAGGAGGGGGGGGGGCATGAATGTTGGATGTTGGATGTTGAGGGGTGAAATGAAATAAACCAGAAATGGGGAATGGGGCTGGAACCAGCAGGGTGCTGACCGGAGTGTCGGTCCTGTGGGGAGACGCCAGAATAGGCATGAGAGCAATGAGCTGCCGGTGATTGCTGCGAGAAGCCGTGACATGGGTGCAGCGTGTGTGAAAAGAACAACAGAACTGGGGGATTTAATCCAGGAACCATTGGCCGCATGCTGCCAGAGCTGTTGCCCGGAATGGTGGTGCGGTTTGTGAACAAATGCGCATGAACAGGTGCGACAGAAATGAAAGATGGTGACTTTGTGTGAAAACCGTGACATTGGTGCGCATTGATGAAATGAGATGAACCGGTACAGGGGCAACCGTGAGGCCCTGCTGTACCGTATGAAATAACTCATACGCATTTGGGGGGGGGGGGCATGAATGTGGATGATTGTGGGGTGATATGGACTGAAAAGGAAATGGGGAACGAGCCTGGAAACCACAGGGGTGCTGACCGCAGTGTTGCCTGTGGGAAGATTGCTTGAACGAGACATGACAAAATGAGATGCTGGTGACTGTGAGAAAGCCGTGACATTGCGCAGCGTCTATGAAATGAAATAAAACAGAAATGGGGGATTAGGCCAGAAACCATGCCGCATGCTGCAGAGGTGTTGACCGGAATTGGTACGGTGTGGACAAATTGCGCATGAACAAGGCGTGACAGAAATGAATACTGGTGACTTGTATGAGAAAACCGTGACATTGGTGCAGCGTATGATGAAATGAAATGAACCGGTACAGGGGCAACCGTGAGGCCCCGGCTGTACCGTATGGATGACTCAGAAACCACTGCCTGCAGCCGCAGGGGTGTTGTCCGGAGTGGTGATACGGTGTAGGTAAATTTATACATGAACAAGACATGACAGAAATGAAATGCTGGTGACCTGGGCGAGAAAGCTGTGACATTAGTGCAGCGTTTGGTGAAATGAAATTAACAGAAATGGGGGATTGCCCAGGAAACAACTGCATGCTTGCCGCAGGGGTGCTGACCGGAATAGTGGTACGGTGTAGACAAATTGTGCATGAACAAGGCGTGACAGAAATGAAATACTGGTGACTTGTATGAGAACACAGTGACATGGTGCAGCGTTTGGTGAAATGAATTGAACCGGTACAGGGGGCAACCGTGAGGCCCCGGCTGCACCGTATGGATGACTCGCAATTTAACGGGCAAAACGTGACCCCCAGTGAACCTGAGTAAAGCCGGAAAAATAGAACCGAAATGCTCCAAATCCAGAACTGATGGCAACGAAAAACTCCCAGAAATTCAGCGACTCGCAGGCAACTCTCCAGACACTCCACAAGCGACCTCCTCTCTCAAAAGCTCAGACCTCAATGATGCAGGAGCCAGGTAAGGGGAGTGCCCTAAATAGGCTGGAGGCGGACCTCAGCCCCTCCCACAAATCCAGGCAATCTGCCTTAATACATAACGATTTATTGTGGACATCTCTGATTGAAATGGTTCACTTTTCCCATCTTTTCTATCTGGCCCGGACTCCTATGACACCCCTCTTGCACCCCTGCTAGCCATACCTCTGTCATGGACCCAAAGAGTGAGAAAATTAAATTTCAGCTAATGCATTTAGCTGCAGCATTAGGGCTCATGCATACGCCTGTTGTCCAGCTGTGCCGGTATTGAGGACCGCAAATAGCGGGTCCGCAATATGCGGACACCGGCCCTGTGCACACTATATCATGGACCCATTCAAGCAATCCGGTAAGTCCGGTGTGGAACAGAGGCACGGGACCCCACAGAAGCACCACGGAGTGCTTCCGTGGAGTTTCTCTCCATGTCTCTGCACCACAAAAAAATAGAACATGTTCTATTTTTAATGGTGCATACGAATCACAGACCAATTCAAGTTAAATGGGTGTGCACCTGTCTGCCGTAACCGCACGGATGGTGTCGTACAAACATATGTGAAGATAAAAACAGTACTAAAAACGACATAAAAATGCATATAACCTAAAAAAAATGTGGCTTTACCTGTTATTTTTTTGTGTCAAAAAAACCCCACCAAAGCATATTCGTGTGTGAAGGGGGCCTACTACAAGAACTGATGACGCAAGGATATTATTAAGAATGGTGTCAGCATTTTTGATGCTTTTTTGCCACAATTTTGTAGCCAGATGTTAATTAAGGCATCGAGGGAGACAGAATTTTTTAGTGGCATTTTTTTACTCACATGAAGTGCTTTGTTGGGTTTGGCGTCTTATTAGTGACTGACCGCTATCTCTGCATACACACTTACACAGATAATGCTATCAATCACATATTAATAAGAGCAGCTGTCTAGAGAATTGGCGCTCTCTGTGCGAAGTACTGCAGGCTCCTCGTTAGTGTCCAGGAGAAGATTTTGTGTATATTTCCTTAGGCTTGTTTCACATCTGCGTTAAAACAGATCAGGCAGGCTGTTCCGGCCTGGGAACAGTCTGCTGGATCCGTGAATACTGGGCCGGCCCCATTCACTATAATAGGGACTGGCAGAGATCCGTCCGCAACCGGGCAAATATGCCGAAGAGTGACCGGACGAAAAAACTGCCTTGCACAGCGGTATTTGTCCAGCAGGTCCTCAGCATATTTGCTGGGTTGCAGCTAGATCTCCGCCGGTCCCCATTATAGTGAATGGTACAGGACGGAACCTCGGCAGTGCACGGGAGCGCCCTATATTCTTGGATCTGGCAGGCTGTTACCGATCTATTTTAATGCAGAAGAAATCCTTACAGTATATCTATCTCTAAAGGGATTTTTCAAGCATTAGCATCCTCATTCAGGCATGTTGAATAACATTGGTGGGGAACCGGGAAGTAGGAACCCCGATGATGAACTCAATGACTGGATGATGATAAATAGTGTTGAGTGAATTCGATCAGAAGAAAAATTTTATTCACCACAAATTCGAATTATCTCATGCTTCGTGGCAACAAATAGTTTTATTTTTCTAAAATGGTGGCTACACATGTAACAAAGTAAATTTAAGAAGCCCATGACCGCGAGATCACCCATAATGCCATGCAGCCAGCCAATCCGCAGGTAGCCATGCCATGTGATGTCACAGCCCTTTAAAACCTTCATCCTATGCGGTCTCTACCATTTCACTGTGAGCTGAGCACAGGGAGAGGTGTGAAAAGCGCTCATGTGCTAGGGACAGTGTTGTAAAAAAATGAGCAGTAGGTAGAGCATAGGGCGACTGCAGGTTGAGTGCAATCGCCGCCTTTATCTTGTTCAACTGCTGCAGCATTCATAGTTAATCTATCATTTTACACATAGACTTACTATACTTTAGACTCATTATTAAAGGGCGGTCTAATACTGTATATAAGTGCATTTATCTTGTTCACCTGATGCACCATTCATACTTAATCTATTCTATTATACATATGTAATGCCCTGTAGCGGGGTACTGTGAAGTATGGACATTTGTGGACATTTGCCACGGTTTCCCTTATGCAAAGTTATACATTTCTTACTTTATTTCACTTAAAAGGGTTAACTTTCACTGTTACTGTGTAACTGCATTTTATATGTTGCGATATATATATCCTGTTCATTATCTCTGTATTTGCAGGGCTCTGTGGAAAGGGTTAATGAATACTGAAAGGCTTTTGGGACTTTGAATGAGTGAGAAGCTGGTAATTTTCCACCGCTACCATAGAGTTTAAAGAAGAGCATGTTTTGGAGGGAAAAAGCCAGACTTGTTTACCACCAAAACCAGATAGATTGCTTTTGAATGTCTGGTTTTAGCTATGTTGTTATATCTGGAAACTTATTCTTGTCTGGAAAAACTGCTGTGTCATTGCCATTGAGTATCAATGAAGCTCTAATGTAAGTCTATGACAGACGAGAATGGTAACTTTGAAATTGTTTGTGGTGAGTTTCTCCACTCCACCCCTCCCACTATAAGGTTCCAGTCTAGCTAGAAATTGTATATAAGGAGAGCAGTCAGAGCCCCTAGGGATCTACAGTTAGGGACCAGTGTTTGGGGGGCAGACTCATGCCAGTCTGCATGAGTGACCAGAAGAAGGTGGTGAGATGGGGACGCTGAGCCACAGACCATGGGTCACCAGCCCTGTGACCAAGGAGCCACCCAGTCTACTGCACTACAGACCATGGGCCTATAGCCTTTGGCCAGCTAGCTCAGGCCTTTTCTCAGCATCAAACCCTTCTTCTGCCAGGCAGGAGATTGGAGAAGCCAGCCCTATGCCTTGCCTATATTTTTTGCTATAAACCGCACAGTATTATGGGATAAACAACAATAAATAAGGAAGGTTAAATGACCACATTAGCAACACCTGAGGCAAGGGGTGTGGCCATTACCAGAAACAACACAGACGCCTATTGATCCACAAGGAAAACCTGTCACATCAAACCACGCGTTGCCAGTCTCACCGATCTTCTGCCACCTGTCGCGGGAACGTCCGTGACAGTACCCCCCCTTCTACTAGTGACCTCTGGGCACCCAGGACCAACCTTATCCGGGTGAGACCTGTAAAAAGTTTTCACCAAACAACTGGCATTCACGTCAGATGCCGCTACCCAAATCCTCTCCTCTGGTCCATAAACCTTTCAATGAACAAGATACTGAAGAGATCTACGGAGAACTCGAGAGTCAATTATCTTGGCGATCTGAAATTCCAAACTGTCCACCATGACAGGAGCGAGTGACAAAAATTAATCTACCGACCGGACAGACTGCGATCCGGGCCGCAGAGAAAAAGCCCATGACTGCACATCCCCCTTAAGCAAGGAAATAACCACACTGACTCGCTGTTTCTCATCCCCAGATGTGTATTTGCCCAGATGTGTATTTGGACGTAGTCTAAAATACAGTTTGCATGACTCCCTAAACAAAATGAAATTATCACATCCCCCAAAGAATCTGTCCGGGAAAGCAACCTTAGGTTCAAGTCAGGCCTGGTAACTAGAGATGAGCGCATCGAAGTTGACGAAATGGAATTCGATCCGAATTTCAGGAAGAATTCGATTAGCAAAAAAGCTGAATTTCCTTGTGCTTCGTGGTAACAAATCAAATTATTTCCTAAAATGGCTGCTGCACGTGTGAGGACATGGAGAAAGTAACTCTGGTAAGGCGGGATTACCCGTAATGTCATGCCATGCATGCAGCCAATCAGCAGCCAGCCAGCCCTGTGATGTCACAGCCCTATAAATTGGGGCAGCCATCTTAGATTTTGCCATTTTCCAGTGTAGAGTGCAGGGAGAGACGTCCGCAGGCGCTTGAGATAGCGATAGAAAAAACTACTTCATTGTAACATAGTAACATAGTATATAAGTATATAAGGCCGAAAAAAAGACATTTGTCAATCCAGTTCGGCCTGTCATCCTGCAAGTTGATCCAGGCAAAAAAAGGAAGGCAAAAAAAAAAAAACTGGTACAAGCCAATTTTCCTTACTTAACCACTTCAGCCCCGCTAGGTGAAACCCCCTTCATGACCAGAGCACTTTTTACACTTCGGCACTACACTCCTTTCACCGTTTATCGCTCGGTCATGCAACTTACCATACAAATGAATTTTACCTCCTTTTCTTCTCACTAATAGAGCTTTCATTTGGTGGTATTTCATTGCTGCTGGCATTTTTACTTTTTTTGTTATTAATCAAAATGTAACGATTTTTTTGCAAAAAAATGACATTTTTCACTTTCAGCTGTAAAATTTTGCAAAAAAAAACGACAGCCATATATAAATTTTTCGCCAAATTTATTGTTCTACATGTCTTTGATAAAAAAAAAATGTTTGGGCAAAAAAAAAATGGTTTGGGTAAAAGTTATAGCATTTACAAACTATGGTACAAAAATGTGAATTTCCGCTTTTTGAAACAGCTCTGACTTTCTGAGCACCTATCATGATTCCTGAGGTTCTACAATGCCCAAACAGTAGAAAAACCCCACAAATGACCCCATTTCGGAAAGTAGACACCCTAAGGTATTCGCTGATGGGCATAGTGAGTTCATAGAACTTTTTATTTTTTGTCACAAGTTAGCGGAAAATGATGATGATTTTTTATTTTTTATTTTTTCTTACAAAGTCTCATATTCCACTAACTTGCGACAAAAAATAAAAAATTCTAGGAACTCGCCATGCCCCTCACGGAATACCTTGGGGTGTCTTCTTTCCAAAATGGGGTCACTTGTGGGGTAGTTATACTGCCCTGGCAATTTAGGGGCCCAAATGTGTGAGAAGAACTTTGCAATCAAAATGTGTAAAAAATGACCGGTGAAATCCAAAAGGTGCACTTTGGAATATGTGCCCCTTTGCCCACCTTGGCAGCAAAAAAGTGTGACACATCTGGTATTGCCGTACTCAGGAGAAGTTGGGGAATGTGTTTTGGGGTGTCATTTTACATATACCCATGCTGGGTGAGAAAAATATCTTGGTCAAATGCCAACTTTGTATAAAAAAATGGGAAAAGTTGTCTTTTGCCAAGATATTTCTCTCACCCAGCATGGTTATATGTAAAATGGCACCCCAAAACACATTCCCCAACTTCTCCTGAGTACGGCGATACCAGATGTGTCACACTTTTTTGCTGCCAAGGTGGGCAAAGGGGCCCATATTCCAAAGTGCACCTTTCAGATTTTGCAGGCCATTTTTTACACATTTTGATTGCAAGGTACTTCTCACACATTTGGGCCCCTAAATTGCCAGGGCAGTATAACTACGCCACAAGTGACCCCATTTTGGAAAGAAGACACCCCAAGGTATTCAGTGAGGGGCATGGCGAGTTCCTAGAATTTTTTATTTTTTGTCACAAGTTAGCGGAAAATGATGATTTTTATTTTTTTCTCTTTTTTTCTTACAAAGTCTCATATTTCACTAACTTGCGACAAAAAATAAAAAATTCTAGGAACTCGCCATGCCCCTCACGGAATACCTTGGGGTGTCTTCTTTCCAAAATGGGGTCACTTGTGGCGTAGTTATACTGCCCTGGCAATTTAGGGGCCCAAATGTGTGAGAAGAACTTTGCAATCAAAATCTGTAAAAAATGGCCTGCAAAATCTGAAAGGTGCACTTTGGAATATGTGCCCCTTTGCCCACCTTGGCAGCAAAAAAGTGTGACACATCTGGTATCGCTGTACTCAGGAGAAGTTGGGCAATGTGTTTTGGGGTGTCATTTTACATATACCCATGCTGGATGAGAGAAATATCTTGGCAAAAGACAACTTTTCCCATTTTTTTATACAAAGTTGGCATTTGACCAAGATATTTTTCTCACCCAGCATGGGTATATGTAAAATGACACCCCAAAACACATTCCCCAACTTCTCCTGAGTACGGCGATACCAGATGTGTCACACTTTTTTGCTGCCAAGGTGGGCAAAGGGGTACATATTCCAAAGTGCACCTTTCGGATTTCACCGGTCATTTTTTACACATTTTGATTGCAAAGTTCTTCTCACACATTTGGGCCCCTAAATTGCCAGGGCAGTATAACTACGCCACAAGTGACCCCATTTTGGAAAGAAGACACCCCAAGGTATTCTGTGAGGGGCATGGCGAGTTCCTAGAATTTTTTTTTTTTTGTCGCAAGTTAGTGGAATATGAGACTTTGTAAGGAAAAAAGAAAAAAAAAGAAAAATCATCATTTTCCGCTAACTTGTGACAAAAAATAAAAAATTCTAGGAACTCGCCATGCCCCTCACGGAATACCTTGGGGTGTCTTCTTTCCAAAATGGGGTCACTTGTGGCGTAGTTATACTGCCCTGGCAATTTAGGGGCCCAAATGTGTGAGAAGTACCTTGCAATCAAAATCTGTAAAAAATGGCCTGTGAAATCTGAAAGGTGCACTTTGGAATATGTGCCCCTTTGCCCACCTTGGCTGCAAAAAAGTGTCACACATCTGGTATCGCCGTACTCAGGAGAAGTTGGGGAATGTGTTTTGGGGTGTCATTTTACATATACCCATGCTGGGTGATAGAAATATCTTGGCAAAAGACAACTTTTCCTATTTTTTTATACAAAGTTGGCATTTGACCAAGATATTTCTCTCACCCAGCATGGGTATATGTAAAATGACACCCCAAAACACATTCCCCAACTTCTCCTGAGTACGGCGATACCAGATGTGTCACACTTTTTTGCAGCCTAGATGCGCAAAGGGGCCCAAATTCCTTTTAGGAGGGCATTTTTAGACATTTGGATCCCAGACTTCTTCTCACACTTTCGGGCCCCTAAAAAGCCAGGGCAGTATAAATACCCCACATGTGACCCCACTTTGGAAAGAAGACACCCCAAGGTATTCAATGAGGGGCATGGCGAGTTCCTAGAAATTTTTTATTTTTTGCATATGTTAGCGGAAATTGATTTTTTTGGTTTTTTTCTCACAAAGTCTCACTTTCCGCTAACTTAGGACAAAAATTTCAATCTTTCATGGACTCAATATGCCCCTCAGCGAATACCTTGGGGTGTCTTCTTTCCGAAATGGGGTCACATGTGGGGTATTTATACTGCCCTGGCTTTTTAGGGGCCCTAAAGCGTGAGAAGAAGTCTGGAATATAAATGTCTAAAAATGTTTACGCATTTGGATTCCGTGAGGGGTATGGTGAGTTCATGGGAGATTTTATTTTTTGACACAAGTTAGTGGAATATGAGACTTAGTAAGAAAAAACAAAAACAAACAAAAAATTTCCGCTAACTTGTGCCAAAAAAAATGTCTGAATGGAGCCTTACAGGGGGGGGTGATCAATGACAGGGGGGGTGATCAATGACAGGGGGGTGATCAATGACAGGGGGGTAATCACCCATATAGACTCCCGGATCACCCCCCTGTCATTGATCACCCCCCTGGTAAGGCTCCATTCAGACGTCCGTATAATTTTTACGGATCCATGGATCGGATCCGCAAAACACATGCGGACGTCTGAATGGAGCCTTACAGGGGGGTTATCAATGACAGGGGGTGATCAGGGTGATCACCCCCCTGTCACGGATCACCCCCCCTGTAAGGCTCCATTCAGACATCCGCATGATTTTTTACGGATCCATGGATACATGGATCGGATCCACAAAAAACATGCGGACGTCTGAATGGAGCCTTACAGGGGGGTTATCAATGACAGGGGGTGATCAGGGTAATCAGGGTGATCACCCCCCTGTCACGGATCACCCCCCCTGTAAGGCTCCATTCAGACATCCGCATGATTTTTTACGGATCCATGGATACATGGATCGGATCCACAAAAAACATGCGGACGTCTGAATGGAGCCTTACAGGGGGGTTATCAATGACAGGGGGTGATCAGGGTAATCAGGGTGATCACCCCCCTGTCACGGATCACCCCCCCTGTAAGGCTCCATTCAGACATCCGCATGATTTTTTACGGATCCATGGATACATGGATCGGATCCACAAAAAACATGCGGACGTCTGAATGGAGCCTTACAGGGGGGTTATCAATGACAGGGGGTGATCAGGGTAATCAGGGTGATCACCCCCCTGTCACGGATCACCCCCCCTGTAAGGCTCCATTCAGACATCCGCATGATTTTTTACGGATCCATGGATCCATGGATCGGATCCACAAAAAACATGCGGACGTCTGAATGGAGCCTTACAGGGGGGTTATCAATGACAGGGGGTGATCAGGGTGATCACCCCCCTGTCACGGATCACCCCCCCTGTAAGGCTCCATTCAGACATCCGCATGATTTTTTACGGATCCATGGATACATGGATCGGATCCACAAAAAACATGCGGACGTCTGAATGGAGCCTTACAGGGGGGTTATCAATGACAGGGGGTGATCAGGGTGATCACCCCCCTGTCACGGATCACCCCCCCTGTAAGGCTCCATTCAGACATCCGCATGATTTTTTACGGATCCATGGATACATGGATCGGATCCACAAAAAACATGCGGACGTCTGAATGGAGCCTTACAGGGGGGTTATCAATGACAGGGGGTGATCAGGGTGATCACCCCCCTGTCACGGATCACCCCCCCTGTAAGGCTCCATTCAGACATCCGCATGATTTTTTACGGATCCATGGATACATGGATCGGATCCACAAAAAACATGCGGACGTCTGAATGGAGCCTTACAGGGGGGTTATCAATGACAGGGGGTGATCAGGGTAATCAGGGTGATCACCCCCCTGTCACGGATCACCCCCCCTGTAAGGCTCCATTCAGACATCCGCATGATTTTTTACGGATCCATGGATACATGGATCGGATCCACAAAAAACATGCGGACGTCTGAATGGAGCCTTACAGGGGGGTTATCAATGACAGGGGGTGATCAGGGTAATCAGGGTGATCACCCCCCTGTCACGGATCACCCCCCCTGTAAGGCTCCATTCAGACATCCGCATGATTTTTTACGGATCCATGGATACATGGATCGGATCCACAAAAAACATGCGGACGTCTGAATGGAGCCTTACAGGGGGGTTATCAATGACAGGGGGTGATCAGGGTAATCAGGGTGATCACCCCCCTGTCACGGATCACCCCCCCTGTAAGGCTCCATTCAGACATCCGCATGATTTTTTACGGATCCATGGATACATGGATCGGATCCACAGAACGCATGCGGACGTCTGAATGGAGCCTTACAGGGGGGTTATCAATGACAGGGGGTGATCAGGGTAATCAGGGTGATCACCCCCCTGTCACGGATCACCCCCCCTGTAAGGCTCCATTCAGACATCCGCATGATTTTTTACGGATCCATGGATACATGGATCGGATCCACAGAACGCATGCGGACGTCTGAATGGAGCCTTACAGGGGGGTTATCAATGACAGGGGGTGATCAGGGTAATCAGGGTGATCACCCCCCTGTCACGGATCACCCCCCCTGTAAGGCTCCATTCAGACATCCGCATGATTTTTTACGGATCCATGGATACATTGATCGGATCCACAAAAAACATGCGGACGTCTGAATGGAGCCTTACAGGGGGGTGATCAATGACAGGGGGTGATCAGGGAGTGTATATGGGTGATCACCCCCCTGTAAGGCTCCATTCAGACGTCCGCATGTGTTTTGCGGATCCGATCCATGTATCCATGGATCCGTAAAAATCATGCGGACGTCTGAATGGAGCCTTACAGGGGGGTGATCAGTGACAGGGGGGTGATCAATGACAGGGGGTGATCAGGGAGTGTATATGGGTGATCACCCGCCTGTCATTGATCACCCCCCTGTAAGGCTCCATTTAGACGTCCGTATGCGTTTTGCGGATCCGATCCATGTATCCGTGGATCCGTAAAAATCATACGGACGTCTGAACGGAGCCTGACAGGGGGGTGATCAATGACAGGGCGGTGATCAATGACAGGGGGGTGATCAGGGAGTTTATATGGGGTGATCATGGGTGATCAGGGGTTTATAAGGGGTTAATAAGTGACGGGGGGGGGGTGTAGTGTAGTGTGGTGTTTGGTGCGACTGTACTGACCTACCTGAGTCCTCTGGTGGTCGATCCTAACAAAAGGGACCACCAGAGGACCAGGTAGGAGGTATATTAGACGCTGTTATGAAAACAGCGTCTAATATACCTGTTAGGGGTTAAAAAATTCGGATCTCCAGCCTGCCAGCGAACGATCGCCGCTGGCATGCTGGAGATCCACTCGCTTACCTTCCGTTCCTGTGAGCGCGCGCGCCTGTGTGCGCGCGTTCACAGGAAATCTCGCGTCTCGCGAGATGACGCGTATATGCGTGACTGTGCGCAGCGCTGCCACCTCCGGAACGCACATGTGCGTTAGGCGGTCCGGAGGTGGTTAAGGGGGGAAAAATTCCTTCCCCACTCTAATCAGGCAATCAGTATAATTCCCTGGATCAACGACCCCTCTCTAGTAGCTATAGCCTGTAATATTATTACATTCCAGAAATACATCCAGGCCCCTCTTGAATTATTTTATTGTACTCACCATCACCACCTCCTCAGCTCCTCAGGCAGAGAGTTCCATAGTCTCACTGCTCTTAACCGTAAAGAATCCTTTTCTATGTTTGTGTACAAACCTTCTTTCCTCCAGACGCAGAGGATGTCCCCTCGTCACAGTCACAGTCCTGGGGATAAATAGATGATGGGATAGATCTCTGTACTGACCCCTGATATATTTATACATAGTAATTAAATCTCCCCTCAGTTGTGCATAACCTTACATTTGTCAGTGTTAAACCTCATCTGCCACTTATCTGCCCAAGCCTCCAATCTATCCAGATCCCTCTGTAGTAGTATACTGTCCTCATCAGTGTTAATTACTTTACACAGTTTAGTGTCATCTGCAAAAATTTTTATTTTACTGTGCAAGCCTTCTACAAGATCATTAATAAATATATTGAAGAGAATAGGGGCCAATACTGAGGTACTCCACCCTGAGGTACTCCACTAGTGACAGTGAGTGACCCAATCTGAGTGTGTACCATTAATAACCACCCTCTGTTTTCTATCATTGAGCCAGTTACTTACCCACATACTGACGTTTTCTCCCAGTCCGAACATTCTTATTTTATATACTAACCTTTTATGTGGTAAATGTGTGTCAAATGCTTTGGAGAAGTCCAGATATATGACATCCATTGATTCACTACTGTCAAGTCTAGAACTTACCTCCTCATAGAAACTGATTAAATTAATTTGACACGACTGATCCCTCATGAAGCCTCATGATATGATGTTATTTGCTTGTTTTAATTGAGATCCTCCAAGATAGCATCTCTTAGAAAACCTTCAAACAGTTTACCCACAACAGATGTTAAACTTAACAGCCTATAACTTCCGGGGTCTGTTTTTGGGCACTTTTGAAATATTGGCACCACAATTGCTATGCTCCAATCCTGTGGAACACTCCCTGTCAGTATAGAGTCAGTAAATATCAGAAATAAGGGTCTGGCTATGACATTACTTAATTCTCTTAGGATACGGGGGTGTATGCCATCTGGTCCTGGCGATTTGTCTACTTTAATATGTTTTTAAGGCGCTGTTTTACTTCTTCCTGTGTCAGACAGGACACTTATAATGGGGAATTTACTTTTACATTCTGCATTTCATCTGACAGTTTATTTTCCTCCGTGAATACAGTGGGAAAAAAAATATTTAATAGCTTTGCTTTCTCCTCGTCGCTCTCTGCAACTCCCCCCTCATTGCTCTGTAGATGGCCGACACCTTCAGATTAATCCTTTTTATAATTTTTATAATTGAAGAACATTTTAGGGTTAGTTTTGCTCTCTTTGGCAATTAATCTCTCGGTCTCTAGTTTGGCGGCTTTTATTTGTTTTTTACATATTCTATTTTTTTCCTTATAGCTTTTCAGTGCTTCCGTGCTACCCTCCTGTTTTAGCGATTTAAATGCTTTCTTTTTGTCATTTATTGCTTTCTTTACAGTTCTATTTATCCACATTGGTTTCTTCTTGTTCCTTAACCCTTTATTCCCATAAGGTATGTTCTTCTAATTAGATTTTAGGATGCTTTTAAAAATATCCCATTTTGTGGCTGTATTTTTATTTTTGAGGACTTTGTCCCAGTTAGTTACGCCTATAGCCTCTCTTAGTTGGCTAAATTTAGCTTTTTTGACGTTTGGTATTTTTGTTCCTCTCCTCCCTGTAGAAACGCTAGTTTGAAGGATAATTGGAGGGTTATTACTTTATGGTCACTATTTCCCAGGTGTCCCCCAACCTGCACATCTGTAGTTCTGTCAGGTCTATTGGTTAATACTAAGTCTAGTATGGCCGTCCCTCTAGTCGGGTTCTGAACCAGTTGGGAAAGGTAATCGTCTTTGGTTATTGCCAAGATCCTGTTTCCTTTATGAGATGTACAGCTTTTAGTTTCCCAGTCTATATCTGGGTAGTTGAAGTCCCCCATAATAACCACCTCATTATGATTTGCCGACTCTTCTATCTCGTTTAGTAGTAGATTTTCTGTGGACTTTGGTATATTAGGTGGTTTATAATAAACTCCTATTAGTATTTTATTATTATTATTGCCTTCATATATTTCTACCCACAGTGACTCCACATGTTCATGTCCCTCACTTATATCTTCTCGAACTGTGGGCTTTAGACAGGACTTTACATAAAGGCAGACGCCTCTCCGGTTTTGATGATCCTTTCTAAACAGACTGTAACCTTGTACATTAACTGCCCAGTCATAGCTATCATCCAGCCATGTCTCAGTTATTCCCACTATGTTATAGTCCGCCTCACACATTACTAATTCCAGTTCCCCATTTTATTAGTCAGGCTTTTGGGATTAGTATACATACAATTACGAGGTTTATGTATATTTTTTACCCTACACCTTTCCTTCTGAACTGTTCTAGTCCCTCCTTCCATTCCTCCCCCAGTCCCACTACCTTGCCACAGGTCTCTATCTGCACTATCTTCCCATCCTATAACGTAAACACCCTCCCCCCCAATCCCTAGTTAAAACACTCCTTAAACCTTCTAGCCATCTTTCCCCCCAAACACAGCTGCCCCTTCCCCATTGTGGTGCAGCCCGTCCCTACGATAGAGCCTGTAGCTGACAGAGAAGTCGGCCCAGTTCTCCAGGAATCCAAGACAGGAGTACCCCCATGTGTAACTTTGATGTCAGCCAGTGGCAGCTCATGTGTGACACCTGCCGATTGAGGTGGCCACGTAATTTGTCAGTTGCCAGGACTACGGGATGAACAACGTCATTCCACTGTTTCATGTCTTGGAACAGATGTTGGTAAATCTGGCTGGTCAGGGGACTGGAGACGTGGCGCCTAGATCTCATGGCCACATGAGCCCTGTGGGGGCTGAACTGGAGAAGGAGGACATTGGAGCACAAGCAATGTGTAGCAAAATGGGTGGTTTTTACACACAGGTGACAGGAGAGGAGGAGCAGGAGCAGCCAGAGGAGCTACGGGGAAATGAGGAAGACAATGCAGAGGACCCAGACACACCTGTGGCAGTATGCAGCTGAGCTTGAGGCAGGGAGTTCCTCCGAGTCACTTGCATAAATGGGCCGATGCATGCTCACTTGCTTGCGTACTCACAGCCGAATTGTCACCATTCAGCAGGGGGATGACTTGTGGCTCTCCACCTTGCTGGGCCCTCACAACCGGTCCAAAATGGGGGCCTTTTTTACACCCGCTGAGAGGGAGGACAAACTGAACTACTATAGAGACATCCTATGTAGTCAGTTGGCCGCTGCCTATCTGTGCCATAGTCCATCCTCTCCCTCTGCCATGGCTGCTATGGTGGGGGAAGGGGGGGGGGGGTAGGAGCAGATCCAGTTCCATCAGCAGCAACTTGAGTGTACAGTTGCTGATGAGCAGCTTTCTTCACCAGCCTAGTGAAGAAACTACTCATCAGCAGCAGCTACAGGACCTGAACCAGCAGGTGGTGGCATACTTTAACAGCACCCTGCCACCCCACATTGAAGATCCTCTGGACTACTGGGCAGTCAAACTAGATTCGTGGCCACAACTGGAAGAGTTTGTCATGGGCCGATGAGTGCAATAGTTCGTGTACTCACGGTTAGCAGATGCCTCCCTGGCGTAAGTTGGATGGGAAGACAGCACAAAATCCTCCGGGGCATTCTCGGTTGCAGGGAACACCAGCCAGATGGAAGTTGAGGTGCCCTTGATGGTAATTGGTGTTAGGTGCTTTTGCGGCTGGGCCCCTGGTTTGTGACGCCAGCGCCGTTAGGTGCAAATGTTGAGAGTAGTAGTTTTAAGAATGAGGAGTCGGTTGTTGTAAACCAGTTGAACATTTACTGAAGAATCAATAGTCTCTGGACAGTTGGTACAGTTCATCAATGGAAAGCGTTTTGCATAGCATAAGTAATACTAAGTTGACTTGTAATCCTATTATCAGGCAATGGCAGTTGTCAATGGAGGGATTATTTTAATGCTGATACTTTACAGGCAAGGATCCCGGTGGTAATCCTAAGTTCACTCTTTACAGCACTCTGGCAATAAAGATGCTGATATATCTATAGTTACTATGTGCTATCCTTTAAGGGCGAACTCCCTTGTGGCAGACAAACACATCTGCTTTATTATTTGGCAGGATACTCTTATAAATAGGTTTTTCCACTATGACCCGGAAGGGTTGTGTAGTGGATAAGGACAATTATGGCCTTAATCATCCAGTTGTGTCCAGGCACTTGGAAAGCTGCTCCTGGTCACTTGTGCTAATGAGGTCCATAAGCTCAGTTTAGCTCTTACCCTCGCTAGGCTCTCTGCATCTTGGTGTATAGACTTACTGTCTGGTGCTTGGTTTCTGTAGTTATCTTCTCCAGTCTTGATCAGGGCCCAGAGGAAAGGAACACAGCTACATGGTGACTTTAGCCTGTCTCTCTCCTCCATGAACCTGCTTCTCCTTACTCTGACTACATTCTAATCCTCCTTTATTCTGCTCTGAGCTAGACACCCCCCCCCCCCCACTATATATACTATGTGGTGCCAGCACCACCTAGGGACGAATGGATGTAAATTAACTTGCCAGCCAGATAATAGAGAATACCATACATTGCAATTCAATACATGAAGTATATATTCAGATGTTTGAAGTGTCCCATTTACACACATATTTGGGACGCTGCAAGTTTGCCCTGGAAAAGCTGTCCTGCCCGGCCAGTAGTGTGGCATCAGAACGGGTGTTTAGTGCGGCGGGGGCCATAGTTACCCCAAGAAGGACTCGCCTGTCCACCCAGAGACTAACCTTTCTTAAGATGAATCAGGCGTGGATCAGCCAGAATTTCCACCCACCAATGCCTGATGCATCAGACTAGATCATCCATGGTGCCACACCAACACTTTGACAAAAGAGACCGGTTTCTTCTGGCTACCTGCCTCAGCTACTATTCAGATGCTGCCACCCACCTGATGCCACACATATGATGCCAAGTGCTCCTTCTTTCACCCACCATCATCAGCGGGTACTGGTATTACCACCCACCTCCACCCTATGTCACCTTGTCACTCTGTGGTCTCCTCATGCTGCTGCCACCTCCACACTCTGTCATTGTGCCACTCTGTGGTCTCCTGATGCTGCTGCCACCTCTACACTATGTCACCTTGCCACTCTGTGGTCTCCCGATGCCACTGACACCTCCACACTACAGGTGAAACTCGAAAAAATTTGAATATTGTATAAAGTTCATTTATTTCAGTAATGCAACTTAAAAGGTGAAACTAATATATGAGATAGACATATCAAGATATTTCGAGCCTTTATTTGTTATAATTTGGATGATTATGGCTTACAGCTTATGAAACCCCAAAGTCTTAATTTTGAGGTACGTACCCTTTGCTCAGGGGGTATGGATTAATTAGCTGACTAGAGTGTGACACTTTGAGCCTAGAATATTGAACCTTTTTTGCAAAATTCAAATTTTAAACTGCATTAATGCAATTCTTTTGACGTTGCATTACTGAAATAAATGGACTTTTGCACGATATTCAAATTTTTTGAGTTTCACCTGTATGAGGCCGCTGCCACCTCCACACTATGTCACCTTGCCACTCTGTGGCCTCCTCATGCTGCTGCCACCTCTACACTATGTCACCTTGCCACTCTGTTGCCTCCTTATGCTGCTGCCAACTCTTCACTGTCATTGTGCCACTCTGTGGTCTCCTGATGCTGTTGCTACCTCCACACTATGTCACCTTGCCACTCTGTTGCCTCCTCATGCTGTTGCCAACTCCACACTTTGTCACCTTGCCACTCTGTGGGCTCCTCATGCTGCCGCCACCTCCACACTATGTAATTGTGCCACATTGTGGTCTCCTGATGCTGCTGCTACCTCCACACTATGTCACCTTGCCACTTTGTGGCCTCCTCATGCTGCTGCCACCTCCACACTATGTCACCTTGGCACTCTGTGGTATCCTGATGCTGCTGCTACCTCCACACTATGTTACTTTGCCACTCTGTGGCTTTCCTCAAGCTGCTGCCACCTTCACACTATGTCACCTTGCCACTATGTGGCTTCCTCATGCTGCTGCCACCTCCACACTATGTCACCTTGCCACTCTGTGGCCTCCTCATGCTGCTGCCACCTCTACAATATGTCAACTTGCCACTCTGTGGCCTCCTCATGCTGCCACCTTTGTACTATGTCACTATGACACTCTGTGGCCTCCTCATGCTGCTGCCACCTCCACACTATGTCATTGTGCCACTCTGTGGTCTCCTGATGCTGCTGCTACCTCCACACTATGTCACCTTGCCACTCTGTAACCTCCTCATGCTGCTGCCAACTCCACACTATGTCACCTTGCCACTCTGTGGCCTCCTCATGCTGCCACCTTTGCACTATGTCACTATGACACTCTGTGGCCTCCTCATGCTGCTGCAACCTCCACACTATGTCATTGTGCCACTCTGTGGTCTCCTGATGCTGCTGCTACCTCCACACTATGTCACCTTGCCACTCTGTAATCTCCTCATGCTGCTGCCAACTCCACACTATGTCACCTTGCCACACTGTGGCATACTCATGCTGCTGCTACCTCCACACTGTGTCACCTTGCCACTCTGTAGTCTTCTGATTCTGCTGCTATCTCCACACTGTGATTGTGCCACTCTCTGACCTCCTCCTGATGCTGATGCTGCCACCACCTCCACACTTTGTCATTGTGCCACTCTGCCACAGATGCTGCTGCCGCCACCTCCACACTGTCATTGTGCCACTCTGTGGAATTCTCATGCTGTTCCCACCCTCCCCCCTTCATGACTGGGCCACTATTTTGCCTTTCGGCCTGGCGGACATCATCATTTATTTGACCCTTCTCCTGATCTGTCAGAAGGAAGGAAAAATGAGATGCACAACAGATTCTGTCAGTGTAGCAGCTGTAAGGCCTGTATGGTCCCATCAGAATTGGCTTGTGATCCGCAAATTGTGGATCTGCAAAACACGGACACCGACAATGTGTGTTTCGCATTTTGCGGACCGCTCATCGCCGGCACTCTCATAGAAAATGCCTTTTCTTGTCCCCAATTGCGGACAAGAATAGAACATGTTCTATTTTTTTGTGGAACGGAAGTGCGGATCCGGAAATGCGGATGCGGACAGCACATTCCAGCCCCATTAGAAATTAATGGGTCCGCACCTGTTATGCAAAATTATGGAACAGATGCAGACCCATTTTGCAGACGTGTGAATGGACCCTTAGGCGGTCTATAATGTTACACTTTGGTGTGGGAGGGAAACACCACACCGAGCATAAGAGGTAAGGGGGGAACAGGGAATCAGGCCTGAGAACTAGGGAAGGAAAATGGACACCTCCTAGTAAAACCCTAACCAAAATCCTGACTGACTACCAGTATGAACAGATCCCAGAGATAGGTGTGTTCATACGCAGCAATACCTAGAGTCCTATCTAGCCCTATAGGACCCTGGTGCTAATGGCAGGGACAAGACTACCTGTTACTCCAAAAGGAAGGACGAACAGGAGTCTCCTTCAGGCCTAATACAAACAATAGGGAAATGAAACACACAGAACCCAAACAAAATACAAAAGGGAAAGGAAAGACTTAACTTCCAATGGGCTATGGAAGCTCTAGGAACTCCGTCGAGATCCTCACACCAGCAATCCACAACTGAAACTGAAGCTATAAAATCGCACAGCATTGTGGGAGAAGCAACTATTGATCCACAAGTAAAACCTGTCAGCTCAAACCACGTGTTGCCAGTCTCACCGATCTCCTGCCACCTGTGGCGGGAATGTCCGTGACAACCTGTCTCTACTGAACCTGCCATTACGTGTAAGGAACACACTAGCAGTGCACAGGTTCATCAAAGCAGCAGCAGCCAGGCATCATGCAGTGGTGGAGGGAAAATGCCATACTCACCAGTGTGGGAATTTTTCACCAAGTCACTGGGGGATTTTAGAGTGGCAGTATGCAGGATGTGTGAGCAGAAGGTGAGGCACGGCCAGGGTGCTAATGTTGGCACAACGGCCCATCAGCACATGGAGTGTCACTTGTAAAGTGGCATGGGAAAACTGTGCCACTCATTTAGTGTTACAGCCTGATGCATCTCCAACCGGCCTGCACCCCTTCTCCAGCAGTCAGGGCTCGTCAATGCCAGCAGAAGGAAGCTGTCAATCCTTACAATTGACTTTAAGGTTGTATATTGCTCCTGATGCCCCTTCTCCTCATCACTTGTTTTGACATCAATTGATCACAGAGGTGATTGCAAAAAGACAACACCTTTGGGTTGTCCGACCCCTGAAATGCCTCCCCTACTGCCCAGGACCCTCACACACAATGTACTTACCTCACTCCCCGGCACCCATGTTGTTCTTGGTTCCCGCACAGCCGCCACTGCTTCTTCTCGTGCGTGGATGAAAACATCCAGTGTTGGGGGGGCAGCCAATGGCAGGCGGTGATGGGGACAAGCCTCATAATTGTGGCCCATATATGTGTCTGGGAAATAATAGAAATTGGACTGTGAGCTCCATTGTTATAAAAGAGGATCTGAGCTAATGATAAAAGGACTATACCATGTTACTGCTTATACAATTTTTTTGTGTGGAGGAGCCCTTTAAATGCACATGACACAATTTATAGAATAGAGTTCAATATAGCTCATACATGTTTCTGGTTACCTAATTTACACTCACACGGCTAAGCAGATACTTCCCCATCATACTGTGTGACGAAGCTTTGCCAGCTCGGAACAAAGGTCTTTATGTTGCATTGGAAGATTTCTGAACAGTTCATTTTATACCTTTAAAAGGTCAGATTTTTAAAATAAATAAATAAATAAATTGCAAGTCTGTTTTCTTGTTAGAAAAGAAATAGGTTAATAATCTGGAAACAAAAGTATCGGTAGATATTGAGAGCTCTACTTTGCAAAAATGAATTCTGATGCATCTAAGGCTACTTTCACACTTGCGTTCGGGGCTCCGCTTGTGAGTTCCGTTTGAAGGCTCTCACAAGCGGCCCCGAACGGATCCGTACAGCCCTAATGCATTCTGAGTGGATGCGGATCCGCTCAGAATGCATCAGTATGGCTCCGTCTGTCCTCCGCTCCGCTCAGCAGGCGGACACCTGAACGCTGCTTGCAGCGTTCGGGTGTCCGCCTGGCCGTGCGGAGGCAAACGGATCCGTCCAGACCTACAATGTAAGTCAATGGGGACAGATCAGTTTGAAGTTGACACAGTATGGCTCAATTTTCAAACGGATCCGTCCCCCATTGACTTTCAATGTAAAGTCAAAACGGATCCGTTTGCACTATCATGAACAAAAAAAATGCAAAAAATGGTAATGCAAACGGATCCGTTCTGAACGGAGCCACCGTCTGCATTAATATGAGCGGATCCGTTCAGAACGGATCCGATCGAACGCTAGTGTGAAAGTAGCCTTACCCATGGGCCTACCACTGTGAGAAACCGCTATTCTTGAAATGTAACCCTCCCCCCCTTCATGGGGTAAGATCATTATTCATTTGGTCTGGTTCTGTGTTCGTGTACATTTTAACCCTGTGTAAAATACATAAAAAAGGTGTAAAATTAAACAGGATATTCACATTTTCGCAGTAATTAGCAATGCTATGTAAACTGTCAGGTGTGAAGGCTGGGTGCAAAAAAATACAAAGGAGGATTGATTAAAAGAGTGTTTTCCGAGACTTCAATACTGATGAGCTATCCTCTGGAAAGGTCATCAGCATCTGATCCATGAGTGTCCAATGCCCGGGACACCCACTGATCAGCTGTTTGAGAGGGCATCGGTGCTTGTAGTAGTGGCCTTCTCGCAGCTCACCAAGCACAGCGCCGTACATTGTTTAGTGGCTGTGTTTGGTATTGCAGTTCAGCCCAATTCACTTCAATGGGGCTGAGCCGCGCCTAGGCCACGTGACCAATGAACGTGATATCACATAGCCTAGGGAAAGCTGTGAGCACCACTGCCTTCTCAAACAGCTGATCGGTGGAGCTCCTGGGTGCTGGACTCCTACCCATCAGATACTGAGGACCTATCCAAAGGATAGGTCATCAGTATATAAGTCGCGGAAAACCCCTTTAAATTAAACTGCTTCTTAAACCCCACGAATATCAACCCGTGATCACCTTTTTAAATTCTGATCAGGCAGTATTTTGGGAATGCATAAGTTGTTCACTCCTTGGTCGTTTGATTCCATCACATTATGGTGGTTGTATTCAGCCAGTGTATGGTGGCATTATTCAGTTAAGATTTCAGGTATTATGTGATCGCTGTATTGCAGTTGTTACTCAGTTGCTGTATAATGGTATTATTCACTCATATATTGGCGGTATTATTTCTCAGTATTTTGTTATTCACCACATTATTCCAGTATTATTTCTTGGTTTTGGAATATTTTTTTACGAAATGTAACATTTAGATGTGGTGGGGCCAAAGAGGGGCTTGTATCTATAAAAGTGATAATTCGATGACTCAAACCACTGTTAAATGCAGGTCTGATTCATTTTAGCATAGTGATGCAAATATCTTGATAACCAGGACTTCTGTCTCCCAGTTGAGTTGATTGAATACACCAGATATTATGGGGAGGTTTTTTGCTATAATGATATTTAAAGTAACCCTTCAGTTCAAGAAAAGAAAAATCAAATTAACTGGGGAACGAACAGAACACTTACCTGGTGACCTCCTTTTCATCGTCTTAGCTGCAGATCAGCTTATTCCCAAGCTCCGCTTCTGCCATCTATGATGGCCGCACCGCTTCTCTAAATGTCTGGTGCATGGTATTTTATGCCCCATAAAATAAACCAATAAAACAATTACCAATTTTATTTAAATAACAACAAAGAGATCTGCATATGGAGGTAAAAGTAACAATGCCTTATTGTGGGTAACACATCATGAATTAATACATAAATATTAAGAAATTAATAATCAATAAACCATTTAAAAGTCCCCAAAAATACATTAAAAACCACCTGGAGGACCTTGTCAACCCAGCACGTGCTGAGCGGCTACCCACTAACAAAACAGCCTGGGTGGGGGGATTGGGCACTTCTGACTTCCTCTCTTCAATGAGCACTTCCTGCTCTTTTCACTTCCTTAAAGGGGTTCTTCTGGAATAATTTAGAATGGCCGCCAGAAACCTGTCCTAGAATGTAAGCAGGACTGGTTGCCTCCATTTGCTGACCTGTCTAGGGGTGTGAGAGGGCGAGTCCTCACTGCACACTATGCTCTGGTACTTTCCTGTTAGGCTGCTCAGCCATGAAGTCATATCTCGAGTTGAGTGAAACGAGCTTCCAATGCCTTATCCGAAGTTGCTTTGTTCAAAACTTCGGAATAATACTGTATGGATATTCGTCTCTGTACAGTATTAGAACGTATGGGCTTTGATGAGCCGAAGTAAGTTATTTGTGAAGCCGCACGTGACTTCGTTGAAGAACTTTGGTAGTTGAAACTTGAAACTGAACTCGGCTTTGCGAATAACTTACTTCGGCTCATCAGAGCACATACTTTTTATTTTTTTTAGGCTATTTTGACATCAGCCCCAGGTGAATTACACCGTGGACAATTAGACGCACTTCTCAACCCACATTTATTAAGCCATACTGGTGTGACATAAATTCTATGTATGATATTAAATTGAACCAAAACATGATTAAAAATGTGTGACAATAATCTTAAATTAGTCATTTCTCCCCCCCAATCATTTGGTTGGATTCTTAAAGCAGATCCCCAAACCTTTTGTCCGGAGGAATGTATATCTTTAACCCCTTAGGGACCCAGGACGGCATGGTTCCCGAGTCATTAAGGACCCATGACGTAGCGGTACAAATCATTGAGCAGGCACCTCGGCTAAATGCGTGGGGGGGGTCCCGGGGTCAATTCAGACCTGCGGTTTGCGGCTTTTACCTGGAGCGGCGGCGGTGCCATCGGGTCCCCATGGGACTGTGGAGGGGACCCGATGGCATGGAAGGCAGTGCGATGCCTAAGGAAGGCATCACGCTGCCTTCCGGTGAAGAGCCTGTCAGATACAGCCCCCTGCATCTCACAGGCCGGAAGCTATATGAGTAATACACACTGTATTACTCATACAGCCAATGCATTCCAATACAGAAGTAAAGTAAAATGCATTGTAAAGGATTAGACCCACAAAAGTTCAAGTCCCAAAGTGGGACAAAAAATAAAGTGAAAAAAAACGTTGAAAAAATAAAGTGTTTCCCCCAAAAAATTTAAAGTTTCAAGTAAAAATAAACAAAAATGTAATTTTCCCCAAATAAAGTAAAAAAAATTGGTAAAGAATAGGGGGGAAAAAAAGTATACATATTAGGTATCGCCGCGTCCGTATCGACCGGCTCTATAAACCTATCACATGACCTAACCCCCCCTTTTGTCACCTTGCATCACAAAAAGTACAACAGCAAGTGATCAAAAAGGCGTTTGCCCACCAAAATAGTACCAATCTAACCGTCATCTCATCCCGCAAAAATCATACCCTACCCAAGGTAATCACCTAAAAACTGAAAAAACTATGGCTCTCAGAATATGGAGACACTAAAACATGATTTTTTTTTGTTTCAAAAATGATATTATTGTGTAAAACTTACATAAATAAAAAAGTATACATATTAGGTATCGCCGCGTCCGTATCGACTGGCTATATAAAAATATCACATGACCTAATCTCTCAGATGAACACTGTAAAAAAAATTTAATAAAAACTGTGCTAAATAAACCATTTTTTTTGTCACTTTGCAGCACAAAAAGTGTAATAGCAAGCGTGACAACATGGTCTATAAAAATATCACATGATCTAACCTGTCAGATGAATGTTGTAAATAACAAAAAATAAAAACGGTGCCAAAACAGCTATTTCTTGTTATCTTGCCTCACAAAAAGTGTAATAAAGAGCAACCAAAAATCATATGTACCCTAAACTAGTACCAACAATACTGCCACCCTATCCCGTAGTTTCTAAAATGGGGCCACTTTTTTGGAGTTTCTACTCTAGGGGTGCATCAGGGGGGCTTCAAATGGGACATGGTGTCAAAAAAACTGTCCAACAAAATCTGCCTTCCAAAAACCGTATGGCATTCCTTTCCTTCTGCGCCCTGCCGTGTGCCCGTACAGCTGTTTACGACCACATATGGTGTGTTTTTGCAAACTACAGAATCAGGGCCATAAATATTGAGTTTTGTTTTGCTGTTAACCCTTGCTTTGTTACTGGGAAAAATGGATTAAACTGGAAAATTTGCCCAAAAAATTGAAATTCTGAAATTTCATCTCCATTTGCCAATAACTCTTGTGGAACACCTAAAGGGTTAACGACGTTTGTAAAATCTGTTTTGAACACCTTGAGGGGTGTAGTTTCTTAGGAGGGGTCACTTTTATGGAGTTTCTACTCTAGGGGTACATCAGGGGGGCTTCAAATGGGACATGGTGTAAAAAAAAACAGTACAGCAAAATCTGCCTTCCAAAAACCGTATGGCATTCCTTTCCTTCTGCGCCCTGCCGTGTGCCCGAACAGTAGTTTACGACCACATATGGGGTGTTTCTGGAAACTAGAGAATCAGGGCCATAAAAATTGAGTTTGGTTTGGCTGTTAACCCTTGCTTTGTAACTGGAAAAAATTATTAAAATGGAAAATCTTCCAAAAAAGGGAAATTTTGAAATTGTATCTCTATTTTCCATAAATTCTTGTGGAACACCTAAAGGGTTAACAAAGTTTGTAAACGTAGTTGTGAATACCTTGAGGGGTGTAGTTTATAGAATGGGGTCATTTTTGGGTGGTTTCTATTATGCAAGCCTCGCAAAGTGACTTCAGACCTGAACTGGTCCCTAAAAATTGGGTTTTTGAAAATTTCTGAAAAATTTCAAGATTTGCTTCTAAACTTCTAAGCCTTGTAACATCCCCAAAAAATAAAATATCATTCCCAAAATGATCCAAACATGAAGTAGACATATGGGGAATGTAAAGTAATAACTATTTTTGGAGGTATTACTATGTATTATAGAAGTAGAGAAATTGAAACTTGGAAATTTGCAATTTCTTAATTTTTTTTTGTAAATTTGGTATTTTTTTATAAATAAAAAAGATTTTTTTTAACTTCATTTTACCAGTGTCATGAAGTACAATAAATGTGAAGAAAAAACAATCTCAGAATGGCCTGGATAAGTCAAAGCGTTTTAAAGTTATCAGCACTTAAAGTGACACTGGTCAGATTTGCAAAAAATGGCCAAGTCCAGAAGGTAAAATTGGGCCGAGTCCTTAAGGGGTTAAATAGTGCTTCAAGAAGCACTTTACAAAGTTGAGAAATTTTTAACTTCTGCCCCAAATTTCCCATCAAATCATTCAAAAGTGTAAAAGAATCTATTTGTAAAATAAATTTCTAATCTCTAATAGTGCTCCACGTCTTAATAAATAACTTTCTAGATTCCCTATAATCCTGAAGAACTCTAGATAATAACCCTGATTCTAATAATGTAAACATATTATCATATGTAGAGTAGACTTTCCTCCCGATGGTTACAAAGCCATAGCTATAACATACCCCTAAAATAGGAAAGGTTCAGCCCTCCCTGTTCCATTGGATTGTAAAGGTACCGTAGCTGCCTTTCTTTCCTCTGGGCCCTGATCAAGCCTGGAGATGACAGACCAAGTAGTTACTGCAGCCCAGCACAAGACAATGAGTCTATGTACGAATATAGAGCAAGTCTAATAAAGATTAGAGCTGAGTCTAGCCAAGGGACTTCACAAGCACCAGTGACCAGGAGGAACTTAAAGGTACCTGGACACACCTGGATGATTAAAGGCTATAATTATCCCTTTTCACTAAATGCCTTCCAGGACATACTGAACCTGAATACTTCAGGAGAGCATATAATGTAGCAAAAGACTGATGCCTGCCGAGGGAGAATGCCTTTATTGGATTACTCAATATAAAGTAAGGAAACCATTATATTCAGTACCTGAGTGCTAGAGATTGGACTTAAAGCAGAACTATTTAAGAAGATAACTTTTGTCTTGCCTGAAAAGTAACAGCATTAGGAAAACTCCTCAACTGACAATTGCCAGACCTGTTGTAAGGATTACAGCTAAACTAATTTCTGAATCCTCCTTTATGCCATACGAGTGCACTGTACTGATGAACTGTACCAACGGTCTTGAGACATTTGATTTAAGTAAATGTTCAACTGTTTACAACGACCGACTCCTCATCCTTTTTACTACCCTCAACATTTGCACCTTACGGTGCTGGCGTTGTGAACAACACAGGGGCCCAGCCACCAAAGCACCTTATACCCAAATACCCATTACCATCAAGGGCACCTCAACCACCATCTGGCTGGTGTTCCCTGCAATAGAGAGTGCCCCGGAGGATTTAGTGCTGTCTTCCTCATCACTACATGCCGGCCCAGGGAGGCTTTGCTAACAGTGAGTACCAACTACTACTACCCCCATCGCCCCCCACTGTGCCTCACGTGTTGCCCCTGCAGTCCGGCCTGCTTCACTGGAAGAGAAATATAGTCCAAATATGAATTCACCTCTTCATCTGATATAACCTTATCTGAATTATATAATTCAGCAAAATGCTTTAAAAAGGTTGCCTCAATAATTATACCCTCAGATGACAGAATACTGAATATCTCATTTTTTTTGTTCTTGATTCAAGATCCCCCTCGCCAGAAGTTAACCAGGTCTCCCTGCTTCAGAGAAATATTTTTGTCCCTTAAAAAAGAGCCTCTGCTGGGCCTTTTCCAAGAGAAAGTCAGCATACGCCTGGCTTGCATCCTGCATATTTCCCTATTTCCTGCTATTTTATTCCTAGAAACCTCATTCATGGCTACTAACACTGCTTTTCTTTTAACTCCCCCTCCTTCTTACCATATCCCTTTTTTAGATTTTAAATATTACTAACAAAAATTCCCCTCATAAAGGCCTTAAATGCATCCCACACCAGTTGGACTCCAGCATCATTACTATCCCAGAAGCAACCCATCTCCTGTTTTACCAATACATGAGTATACTTATCCATTATAAAAATCCAATGGGGGTTCAGTCTAAATAAAGTTCTTACTTTATGATCATTATCCCTCCATGGTTAATTCAAGAGATAGGGGTACATGGTCCGATAGCGACCTGGCCTCATATTTCATCGATTTAATAAATCTAAGATGGTTTTTATTTATCAAGGCCAGATCTATCCTAGACATGGAATTTCCAGATTTACTTTTACAAGAGTAAGCTCTTTTCCCTTTTCCAACCCATCCCCAAACATCCACATTTTCTGACTCCAAACAATAATATGCCAAAGGGCACCCTTGGGCTGGAGTATAAGTATCTCCCTCAATGAGATCCTGTCTATTTCTGGATTCATAACACAGTTAAAGTCCCCAATAACTGGCGAGGGACAATCAGGCCATTGATCCACAAAGGTTAATAAACAGTTGAGAACGTATACATGGGGGAGGGGGTGAATATAAACAAACTAACAAAATAGATGCAAGTATTATATATGGACCAAGCCCTCACTCTGATGTAATAAAATCTGAGACTCTTATATACAGTCAGGTCCATAAATATTGGGACATTTTTGGCTCTATACACCACCACAATGGATTTGAAATGAAACGAACAAGATGTGCTTTAACTGCAGACTGTCAGCTTTAATTTGAGGGTATTTACATCCAAATCAGGTGAACGGTGAACATTTTGCATATCTGACTCCCACTTGTTAAGGAACCAAAAGTAATGGGACGGAATAATAATCATAAATTAAACTTTCACTTTTGAATACTTGGTTGCAAATCCTTTGCAGTCAATTACAACCTGAAGTCTGGAATGCATAGACATCACCAGACACTGGGTTTCATCCCTGGTGATGCTCTGCCAGGCCTCTACTGCAACTGTCTTCAGTTCCTGCTTGTTCTTGGGGCATTTTCCCTTCAGTTTTGTCTTCAGCAAGTGAAATGCATGCTCAATCGGATTCAGGTCAGGTGATTGACTTGGCCATTACATAACATTCCACTTCTGTCCCTTAAAAAACTCTTTGGTTGCTTTTGCAGTAAGCTTTGGGTGATTATCCTTTTGCACTGTGAAGCGCCGTCCAATGAGTTCTGAAGCATTTGGCTGAATATGAGCAGATAATATTGCCCGAAACACTTCAGAATTCATCCTGCTGCTTTTGTCAGCAGTCACATCATCAATAAATACAAGAGAACCAGTTCCATTGGCAGCCATACATGCCCATGCCATGACACTACCACCACCATGCTTCACTGATGAGGTGGTATGCTTAGGATCATGAGCAGTTCCTTTCCTTCTCCATACTCTTCTCTTCCCATCACTCTGGTACAAGTTGATCTTGGTCTCATCTGTCCATAGGATGTTGTTCCAGAACTGTGAAGGCTTTTGTAGATGTAGTTTGGCAAACTCTAATCTGGCCTTCCTGTTTTTGAGGCTCACCAATGGTTTACATCTTGTGGTGAACCCTCTGTATTCACTCTGGTGAAGTCTTCTCTTGATTGTTGACTTAAACATACATACACCTACCGCCTGGAGAGTGTTCTTGATCTGGCCAACAGTGGTAAAGGGTTTTTTCTTCACCAGGGAAATAATTCTTTGGTCATCCACCACAGTTGTTTTCTGTGGTCTTCCGGGTCTTTTGGTGTTGCTGAGCTCACCGGTGCGTTCCTTCTTTTTAAGAATGTTCCAAACAGTTGTTTTGGCCACGCCTAATGTTTTGCTATCTCTCTGATGGGTTTGTTTTGTTTTTTCAGCCTAACGATGGCTTGCTTCACTGATAGTGACAGCTCTTTGGATCTCATCTTGAGAGTTGACAGCAACAGATTCCAAATGCAAATAGCACACTTGAAATGAACTCTGGACCTTTTATCTGCTCATTGTAATTGGGATAATTAGGGAATAACACACACCTGGCCATGGAACAGCCGAGAAGCCAATTGTCCCATTACTTTTGGTCCCTTAACAAGTGGGAGGCACATATGAAAACTGTTGTAATTCCTGCACCATTCACCTGATTTGGATGTAAATACCCTCAAATTAAAGCTGACAGTCTGCAGTTAAAGTCCTTTCATTTCAAATCCATTGTGGTGGTGTATAGAGCCAAAAATGTTAGAATTGTGTCGATGTCCTAATATTTATGGACCTGACTGTATATACTCCAATATATTTTAATCAAAACACATCTGTGCCCACCAACGCCGCCAAGGTGGTCTCAGGTCAGGCGGGTCCTACGCTAAACCTACCTAAGCCTTTGGGCTTCTATGTTCAGGAGTGCAGACCCCGCACATATAGTGTGCTGCTCCTAGTCACCTCTATGTGCATCAAGAAACTGATGGGAGGAGGAGCAAGCACACCTATATGTACCACTTAATTAAGGTGGTTTGTTTGATAGGAAGGGCAAAAGTGCACAGGAATGCTACTCCCAAGATAAAATAGGAGCGCATTCACACTTGGCGGTGCCACTCCCTCAAGCATATACTACATAATGAACAAAAAATCACAAAAAAAACTAAGATAAAAACATCCTGCATGGTATGGTAAATAAATATGCGGATGTCCCTGGCCACTTTTACAAAAAAAATAGATGCAAGCATTATATATGGACTAAGCCCTCACTCTGATGTAATAAATTCTGAGACTCATAGCCAATATATTTTGATCAAAACACATCTGTGCCCACCTACCCCTGCCGAGGTGGTCTCAGGTCAGGTGGGTCCTACGCTAAACCTACCTAAGCCAGTCTCCCAGAGAGTTTCCCATAGAGAAAAACAGACCTCCCATGCTTATCCATAGAGGATGCCTTGCAGACAAAATCAATCCTGCTATGAATCAAAGCTGTAACACCTCTGGAGTAACTAGTAAAGGTAGAATGATAAGTCTGTGCAGCCCATCCCCTACCGAGTCACAACGACTCCTCAGTAGCATGGGTCTCAAGCAGGCAAACAATCGCTGGTAGATGTCTCTGGACCTGGTCAAAAACCGCCTGTCTTTTGTCCCTATCCCCAAGACCTCACATATTCCAAGTGAAAACTGTCATCAAACCAGCCAACAGATTCCCATAATATAGATAAATTCCAAATCTCCGCCCCCAAGCCCACCATCCTAGGAGACGCATTGCAGCCCCTCCCACAACCCTCCCCCCCCACACTTCCTGATCTGCCACATCACTATGCAGATCGCTCACCTAAGACCGCCTCTCCCCCTCTCCCACCGCCATCTAAAGTAGAAAAAGAGAACAAGAAAAAGGAAAAAGTAATCGTGCAGAAAACTGCTTAAATATTTTTCCGATCCAGCCAATCTATAGCAGTCCGAGGTATCAAAAAAATGAGTTTCCCCATTGAATATTATTCGCAGTTTTACTGGATGGACAAATTAATATTTAATATCCTTTTGATGTAAACATTTTTTTGCCGCCAAATCTAGAAAGAAAAGCAATTTACTTCCATTATATACAATAGGAGGACACTCCCTTGACCTTCTCAAAACCATGTCTCTGTCTCTTGACGTCAGTATCTTCACCAAGAGTATCCATGGCTGCCTCCCAGGGATAGGTTTTCCCACTGGAACCCGGTGTGCCCTTTCCACCAGAAACAGAGGGGAAAAAGTGATCCTTCCCAAACTTTTCCTGAATTAAGGTCTGCATCATTTCAGCAAGATTTTTTTCTTCAGAGCCTTCAGGTAAACCGAACATTCTCAGATTATGTCATGGCTGTGTCATGGTCTGATGTAGTGGACCATGACACTTTTGCCGTGCATGCTTGTTGCTGGTGGCAACATGTTGTTTTGCACATGACATTATCGCTTACCTATAGATGACAGATAAGAAACATGAAATAAAGAAAATAATAATGGGGAGGAGGGGAGAGGAGGGGAGGTACCATTATCTGAACTCCAATTTTAGTCCCCCAGGTACAAATGATACCATTAGGCCCATAGTTGATGTATATTCCATGGGGGGGGCAGAGCCTGCGCCGGACTGTGATGGCAGCATAGTCAGGAGCTCTCCGTAACAGATCCCACAAAGCACCAGCCTACGCAAGCTGACAGCCGGGAAAATTGTCAAAATAGGCCACCCTAAGTCTGGGGATTCATCCAACACCAGCAAACCTGCAAACTCCGGCGGGGATATGGACAAATTTATCAGAAAAGCGGCCGCTACTGTAGCGGCGCGAGAGCCCAAGATGGCGCTGACTCCATCTCTTAAGGTTAGTGAGCGCGCCACTGACCTCTCTGAAGGGGAATCCGACACTGAAGATTCCCATAGCAGGACAGCCCTCCCGATCACCCGCTGATTCCTGAAGCAAACGCTCGGCAAAGCCTTAGAGCCGATCTTAAGTGAACTCCCCCACCAGACCGCGATTCTGGCTCACCAAACAGCCACTGTGTCCTCCCTGCAGAAATGTCGTACACACATTAACGACCTTCACTGCGCTCTGGAGGACCAAGAGAATAGAGGACGCAGAAATAATCTGTGATTCAGGGGGATACCCGAAACAGTCCTAGCCACTGATATTCCAGCTACAGTGATGGCGTTATGTGAGTCCTTATTAGGCCTGGAACACCAAATGGACATAACTATTAAACGCGCTCACAGAGCGCTGCAACCTAAACCCAAAACCTCTGAACCCCCCAGAGAGGTGATTTGCAGATTCCTCAATTTTCAAGTCAAAGCTACAGTCTTGGAGGCTGTCAGGAATCAAGAGAACCTAACATGTGAGGGATCACCAGTCTCGATCTACCAGGATTTGGCACCCTCAACACTCAAAAAACGCCGTTCCCTGAAGCCCCTGACCGACTGGCTCCGATCCAACAAGATTCTATATAGGTGGACTTTCCCATTCGGACTCACCTTCTCCGACGCTGGGCGCCGCCTTTCCATTTCCGCATATGCCGACCTAGCCGGAGTGTTTGAACACCTGCAGATACCTCCACTGGAAGTGGAGAACTGGGAGCTATACAAGGACATCTTAGAGTTACCAGAGCTTCCCGAAGTCTTGCCATTGGAACCTCCTCGCACTCCAAAGTCGCAGAGATCCAAGCGAAGGAATATACAGCTAACCCCATAGAGACTGGCTCAGTATTATAAATTACCCTAACTAATCGCTTTGAAGCACGTTAGACTTGGGTCACTCTCTCTACCTACTCCCTAACCCATTCCCTCCCTCAACTGTCATACCTTAAATACATTACTCACTCCCCTCCAGCCCCTCCCTGTCCTATCCATACCTCCTTCTTTACCTTTTTTCTCTGTCCACTTTGGCCTTAACTAACCTCTTATTCCCCTGTCTGATATACACTCGCCTAAAGAATTATTAGGAACACCATACTAATACGGTGTTGGACCCCCTTTTGCCTTCAGAACTGCCTTAATTCTACGTGGCTTTGATTCAACAAGGTGCTGATAGCATTCCTTAGAAATGTTGGCCCTTATTGATAGGATAGCATCTTGCAGTTGATGGAGATTTGAGGGATGCACATCCAGGGCACGAAGCTCCCGTTCCACCACATCCCAAAGATGCTCTATTGGGTTGAGATCTGGTGACTGTGGGGGCCATTTTAGTACAGTGAACTCATTGTCATGCTCAAGAAACCATTTTTCCAGTCTTCAACAGTCCAATTTTGGTGAGCTCGTGCAAATTGTAGCCTCTTTTTCCTATTTGTAGTGGAGATGAGTGGTACCCGTGGGGTCTTCTGCTGTTGTAGCCCATCCGCCTCAAGGTTGTGCGTGTTGTGGCTTCACAAATGCTTTGCTGCATACCCCGGTTGTAACGAGTGGTTATTTCAGTCAACGTTGCTCTTCTATCAGCTTGAATCAGTCGGCCCATTCTCCTCTGACCTCTAGCATCAACAAGGCATTTTTCGCCCACAGGACTGCCGCATACTGGATGTTTTTCCCTTTTCACACCATTCTTTGTAAACCCTAGAAATGGTTGTGCGTGAAAATCCCAGTAACTGAGCAGATTGTGAAATACTCAGACCGGCCCGTCTGGCACCAACAACCATGCCACGCTCAAAATTTCTTAAATCACCTTTCTTTCCCATTCTGACATTCAGTTTGGAGTTCAGGAGATTGTCTTGACCAGGACCACAACCCTACATGCATTGAAGCAACTGCCATGTTATTGGTTAACTAGATAATCGCATTAACGAGAAATAAAACAGGTGTTCCTAATAATTGTTTAGGTAAGTGTATATTCCATAGGCCTATGACACATTGTGCATCGACAGCCCAAGACACTCCCTTACTTGCCTAGCCCTGCTCTTGGAGTGGCCAGCACTGTTCACTTGAGTATATGTCCTCAATAAGAAGAACCAATTAACTTGGTCTTTTCAATGCAACATCCTTCAAGTGCAACTCTCTAAGTGCACATACTGAATTTTACCAGAATGTAATATTATGGATATGGAATCCACTTTGTCATCACTGACTACTGAACATCACCCAATTCTCTCTTCTCCAGGTATGTCTGCACTGAAGCTAACTGCTGCACCCAGCTTTTACACAGTCTGACATTGTCCACACCTCTCATCTTTCTATCTCATCCCTGGTATGTCTTCACTGAAGCTAACTGCTGCACCCAGCTTTTCCACAGTCTAATATTGTCCACACCTCTCATCTTTCCATCTCATCCCTGGTATGTCTGCAATAAAGCTAACTGCTGCACCCAGCTTTTCCACAGTCTTATATTATCCACACCTCTCATCTTTCCATCTCATCCCTGGTATGTCTGCACTGAAGCTAACTGCTGCACCCAACTTTTCCACAGCCTGATATTGTCCACACCTCTCATCTTTCCATCTCATCCCTGGTATGTCTGCACTGAACTTTAATGTCTCTTTCCCTGATGGATTTATTGAGTATTTGTTTACATTGACTATTTCACCCTGTATCTGAATCTCCCTTGATTAGGCCAAATGTAGCCGCCTCCCCTCTTGGTCACACGTGAAGGAACACTGAGTGGTATAAATCTAAGTCCTTAGGTCTTTTAAGACCTTGGTCTTTTCAATGCAACCTCCTTTAAGTGCAACTCTCTAAGTGCACATACTGAATTATACCAGAATTATACCAGAAGGGGGCCACAGGTAATTACAGAAATAGTTACTGCAAACAATGTTTCACTTTTTGATCTTACTCTTCCCACTTTTCCAAAACCTCCTGAAATACCCCCACATCCATTCACCGAGCAAGGAACTATTCATCTCTTCCGCCATCTTACCTTCTCATCTGACTGCTTGCACAAACCTGTTTGGTAACATAAAATACTTCCTTACCAAATACACACAGATACCTCCTGCCCTCTATTATTCTCATTTATTAACACTTTCTCTGCTTCTCCTTTTTGCTGATGATATCTCTCCAAATCCAGCCCCCCCATAGCAAATCCCTACTATCACCTCCATGTCCCACTACAAATCTCCTTCTACAAATTTCTGCAACCCCTTAAACCTAATAACCATTCCTCTGACCCCTGCTCATTTGGTTCCTCATGCAGGAGCATTATGGAATGCACGTTCTGTCTGTAACAAAATGTCCTACATTCATGAACATTTCATCTCTCAAAAACTTTCTTTCCTTTCTGGGTCTCACTGAAACATGGCTGACACCCTCTGACACCTCCTCCCCTGCTGCACTCTTGTATAGTGGATTTCAATTCACTCACCCCCCCCCCCCCGCCCCAGCTGCAAACACGGTGGAGGAGTTGGTCTTCTCCTATCAGACACCTGCTCCTACAGCCCAACTCCACTGCCACCCTCCATTACGCTCACCTCATTTGAAGTACACTCTGTTTGCATCTACTCTCCCTCCAACCTTCAAGTAGCTGTCATTTACCACCACCCCCCAGGCCCAGCCACCATCTTTCTTGACCACTTTAACACCTTGCTACTACACTTTCTTTCTGCCGACATCCCCACTATCATCATGGGTGACTTCAACATCCCTATTGACACCTGCCACTCAGCCACCTCTAAACACAGAGGCGGGTAAAGATAAGATCCAGAGTGGTACCATCTCTGTGGGTGGGAGCTGAAGACAACTGTGATAGGCCGAAGGAGGAAGAGAGTGATTCTCTTCCTCCTTCGGCCTATCACAGTTGTCTTCAGCTCCCACCCACAGAGATGGTACCACTCTGGATCTTATCTTTACCCGCCTCTGCTCCCTATCTAACCTTTCTAATTCGCCTCTCCCCCTATCCGACCACAACCTACTCGCCTTCTCTTCATTGGTCTCTTCTGCTGCTTCCACGGTCCACACACTAGCACCCCCCCGCAGGAACCTTAAACATCTCGACTTTCTCTTGCTTTCTGACTCTCTTCTACCACTCTCTACCATCTGTTCCCTCCAAGACCCAGATGCTGCCACCACCCTATATAACACCACAATAAGTACAGCTCTGGACACTGTCGCTCCCCTCACACACAACAAAACCCGAAAAATTAACAGACAACCCTGGCACACCAACCTGACGAAAAAACTCAATCAAGCTTCCAGGGCTGCTGAGAGGTGATGGAAGAAATCCCATTCTCAATTCACCGCATACAAGCAATCCCTCCTCCTATTCAAATCCTCACTCGCTGATGCAAAACAGACCTACTTCTCATCTCTCATATCTTCATATCTTCCCTGGCCCACAGCCCTAAACAACTTTTTAACACTTTTAACTCCCTTCTCCGTCCCCCAGTGCCCCCACCCTCTCATCTCAGATGAGGACTTTGCCAAATGCTTCAAACAAAAGATAGTCAACATCAGAGAAAGCTTTAGTACAAAGTCCCCACAGACCCTCTACACAACTGCTCAGTCCTCTTCTCCCAAAACCCGCTTCTCCACCATTACAGAAGAAAAACTCTCCACTCTACTCTCCAGATCACATCTCGCCACCTGTGCACTTGACCCAATCCCATCCCACCTGATCCTTAACCTCACCACAGTATTTATCCCAGCCCTAACGCATCTCTTCAACCTATCACTAACCTCTGGTGTCTTCCCCTCTGCTTTTAAACATGTTACCATTACACCCATCCTCAAAAATGCCTTCACTTGACCCATCTTCTTTGTCCAGTTATCGCCCCATATAACTTCTTCCGTATGCCTCAAAGCTACTTGAACAATATGTCCATTCGGAACTGTCCTCTCACCTCTCCTCCTGCTCCCTCTTTGACCGGCTACAATCTGGCTTCCGACCCCACTATTCAACTGAGACTGCCCTTACCAAAGTCACTAATGACCTACTAACAGCCAAAACCAAAAAACATTACTCTGTCCTCCTTCTCCTTGACCTGTCCTCTGCCTTTGACACTGTTGACCCTCTGTTGCAAACTCTCTTATGTCTTGGCATCACTGACCTGGCCCTCTCCTGGATCACATCATACCTCACAGACCGGACGTTTAGCATCTCCCACTCTCGCACCACCTCCTCGTCTCATTCCCTCTCAGTTGGTGTCCCGCAAGGCTCTGTCCTAGGACCCCTGCTCTTCTCTCTCTACACTTTTGGCCTTGGACATCTCATAGCGTCCCATGGCTTTCAGTATCACTGTTATGCTGACGACACACAAATCTACCTCTCTGGCCCAGACATCACCACCTTACTATCCAGAATCCCACAATGTATATCTTCTATATCATCCTTCTCCTTTCGCTCTCTAAAACTTAACATGGATAAAACAGAATTAATCATCTTTCCTCCATCTTGCTCAACCCCTTCCCAACAGACCTACAGTCATGTGAAAAAATTAGGACACCCTTTGAAAGCATGTGGTTTTTTGTAACATTTTTAATAAAAGGTTATTTCATCTCCGTTTCAACAATACAGAGAGATTAAAGTAATCCAACTAAACAAAGAAAACTGAAGAAAAGTCTTTTCAAGATCTTCTGTAAATGTCATTCTACAAAAATGCCTATTCTAACTGAGGAAAAAGATAGGACACCCTCACATGTATTCCCTCTTAAATTGGCTCAGATCTCACACAGGTATATCACACCAGGTGCACATAATTAGTAGATCGTTACTCTGCATGTTGAATGAGGCTTGCCCTATTTAAACCTCAGACATTTAGTTTGGTGTGCTCCTGACTGTTGAAGTGAGAGTGAGCACCATGGTGAGAGCAAAAGAGCTGTCAGAGGACTTCAGAAAAAAGATTGTAGCAGCCTATGAGTCTGGGAAGGGATTTAAAAAGATCTCAAAAGATTTTGAAATCAGCCATTCCACTGTCCGGAAGATAGTCTACAAGTGGAGGGCTTTCAAAACAACTGCCAACATGCCCAGGACTGGTCGCCCCAGCAAGTTCACCCCAAGAGCAGACCGCAAGATGCTAAAAGAGGTCTCCAAAAACCCTAAAGTGTCATCTCGAGAACTACAGCAGGCTCTGGCTACTGTTGATGTAGAAGTACATGCCTCTACAATCAGAAAGAGACTGTACAAGTTTAACTTGCATGGGAGGTGTGCAAGGAGGAAACCTTTGCTTTCCAAGAGAAACATCGAGGCCAGACTGACATTTGCCAGATATAAAGTTGACAAAGACCAGGACTTCTGGAATAATGTTCTTTGGACAGATGAGTCCAAAATTGAATTATTTGGACACAACAGCAGAGGACATGTTTGGCGTAAACCAAACACAGCATTCCAAGAAAAGAACCTCATACCAACTGTGAAGCATGGAGGTGGAAGTGTCATGGTTTGGGGCTGCTTTGCTGCAGCAGGACCTGGTCAGCTCACCATCATAGAATCCACGATGAATTCTACTGTGTATCAGAAGGTGCTTGAAGAACATGTGAGACCATCAGTTAGAAAATTAAAGCTGAAGCGGAACTGGACCATGCAACATGACAATGACCCAAAACATACTAGTAAATCAACCAAAGATTGGCTGAAAAAGAAGAAATGGAGAGTCCTGGAATGGCCAAGTCAAAGTCCAGATTTGAATCCCATTGAGATGCTGTGGGGTGACTTGAAAAGGGCTGTACGTGCAAGAAACCCCTCAAACATCTCACAGCTGAAAAAGTTCTGCATTGAGGAGTGGGGTAAAATTTCCTCAGACCGATGTCGAAGACTGGTAGATGGCTACAAGAACCGTCTCACTGCAGTTATTTCAGCCAAAGGAGGTAACACTCGCTATTAGGGGCAAGGGTGTCCTATCTTTTTCCTCAGTTAGAATAGGCATTTTTGTAGAATGACATTTACAGAAGATCTTGAAAAGACTTTTCTTCAGTTTTCTTTGTTTAGTTGGATTACTTTAATCTCTCTGTATTGTTGAAACGGAGATGAAATAACCTTTTATTAAAAATGTTACAAAAAACCACATGCTTTCAAAGGGTGTCCTAATTTTTTCACATGACTGTATCTATCACGATCAATGGCTGCACACTCTCCCCGGTCAACCAAGTCCGCTGCCTTGGAGTGACCTTGGATTCTGCCCTCTCCTTCCGACCGCACATCCAAGCCCTTTCCACCACCTGCTGCCTCCAACTCAAAAACATCTCCTGCATCCGCACTTTCCTTAACTTTGAATCTGCGAAAATGCTTGTACATGCCCTCATCATCTCCCGCCTAGACTACTGCAACACTCTCCTCTGTGGCCTTCTATCTAGCACTCTCGCACGCCTCCAATCTATCCTCAACTCTGCTGCCTGACTAATCCACCTCTCACCCTATTACTCCTCTGCCTCTCCCCTCTGCCAATCCTTTCACTGGCTCCCTATTGCCCAGCGAATTCACTTCAAAGTACTAACAAATACATACAAGGCCGTCCGAAACCTGTCTCCTCCCTACATCTCTGAGCTACTTTCCCGATACATCCCCACACGCACTCTCCGATCCTCACAAGACCTCCTTCTCTCCTCTCCTCTTATCACCTCTTCCCACAATCGCCTCCAAGATTTCTCCCGTGCATCCCCCACACTCTGGAACTCGCTACCCCAACATATCAGACTCTCACCTACAGTGGAATCCTTCAAAAGAAACCTGAAAACCCACCTCTTCAGACAAGCCTACAACCACGGGCAGGGCCCTCTCTTATTCTGTACCAGTTGGTAACGCGTCTTGTTTATGATTAGTGCAATTGTCTGTATTATGTATGTATACCCCTTTTCATATGTACAGCACTATGGAATGAATGATGCTTTAATAATAAATAATAATAATAATAATAATTACTCGCTGCCAGATACCTCTTGTGGCATCTTATTAACCTTAAAAACAAAAGGTTGAATTCCAACTTTCTCACTGACACCTACCATCTGAGGAAAGTCAGGACATCCAGATACACATTACATATCGGACCGAAATTGTTGTGTTGGGATAATATGTATCTAATGTGTATGCATCTGGTTCCTATTAAAAAAACTATTAGAAAACTTAATATAAAGTGCATGTCACAGTCTACAGGGACGTCTTAGTCCCTCTTAGTCTCAACCAGACAGGGACCATAAAGTCCAGCAGATGACAACCCCATCTGGAAAGTGGATGAAATATAGTACAAGTAGAATTGTCTTATCTGGTGCACCAACATTTGGCACTTGGACAATCCTTTACTTGATACATGATGGTGATTATTGTGTCATGTAGCATTCAATTACATCCCAAAAATTACTTTGCTAGATTGAGGCTTCAATTAAAAGAGTTGTCCATCCTAGGATCCTGCCAACTTAATCATTGGAACCAGTGCCTAATATTAAAAAAAACTCACTTGTCCTTAGCCCTCCTGTTCCTGTGCTGCTGCCCCATTCCCAGCAGTTTTAGGTTCCTGCTGGACTGCAGTGACAATCACTGGCTTTAGTGGTCACACGTGCTAACACATATGTCATTAGAACATATCGATAGCGGTGATGTGCCATTCTAGCAAATTTGGCCCCTGAGGCTGGTGACTGGTTGCAGCAGTCAAGCCACTTTCAGTCCTGCGGAGACATGAGGTGGCCGGGAATGAGGGTACGACTGGAAACAGGTGAGTTTTTTTTTCTTTTAATTGGGCACAGGTTCCGAGAATTGGATAGGTTAGCTCTTAGGCCAGACAACACCTTTTAGTGCACAGGTACACTTTACCTGAACCTTACTGATAGAGAAAGCACAAAGGCCCCTCTGCTACATAAGAAGACACGAGTGTTGCTGGTGATAGTTGAGAAGCCCTGGAAATTTTTTTGCATTGGGCCACAAGTTTAAGTTATACCACAGAACAAGGCAGAGGTGAAGAGCTATCAATTCACCCATGTAATTCTATAGGTCTACGTGTAGAATACAGGTCTTGTCCGGAGGATATCAAAAGGTAATACAAATGCTTAAAAGTTGCAATGCAGAAAGTTCTGATGTTTCCTAAGAAATGCCTCCATTGTTTGCCTTCCCCAGGTATCCTGGGCCGGCAGGTTCAGGAACTGTACAGTTGTTTCAATACACACATTGTGCTGACGAGACAGTGGAAAAAAATGAAGTTCTCCTCTATGAAACGTTCACAATACAGGTGCCAGGAGATCATGGCTCTGCTTACGTCTGCATTCCAGCTCAGTCAATGGAACATTTTATGAGCTGCAGGCTGAACTTTCATGAATAAGGAGAGATCTGTCCACTTATCTGTTAACACTTTCCCCAGATAGGTCCCTTCATTAGCCAACTGGCCGGCCGTGTGAAGTGTGGATGTGCTGCCTTACGTAAATCCTTGTTCTCCATTGATTCTATTGTTGCTTCCATTAAGGTCGTTAGGGTAGAAAATACTCATTAGTCACAAGTCTACGGAAAGCCATGAATGGACCTACAAGAATGCTGTACGTTTATAAAAGAGAAAGCCTACACAAACATGGTAAACAGACTGCAACCTAAATGAAGAACCAACTGCATCAAGAGAGCAAATAAAAAATCTGGCTCCTTCTTATAAAAGGAAGGCAGATTTATTAATAACTGTCTACAATTTAGACAACTTAGAAAAAGACTAGATGCCCCAAATGTATCACACCAGCTCATGGTGTATGATATATAGTGGATATAAAAAGTCTACACACCCCTGTTAAAATGTCAGGTTTCTGTGATGCAAACAAATGAGACAAAGATAAATAATTTCAGAACGTTTTCCACCTTTAATGTGACCTATAAACTGTACGACTCAATTGAAAAACAAACTGAAATCTTTTAGGTAGAGGGAAGAAAAATATAAAAATTTAATAATATGGTTGCATAAGTGTGCACACCCTTAAACTAATACTTTGTTGAAGCACATTTTGATTTTATTACAGCACTCAGTCTTTTTGGGTATGAGTCTATCAGCATGGCACATTTTGGCTTGGCAAGATTTGCCCACTCTTCTTTGCAAAAACACTCCAAATCTGTCAGATTGTGAGGGCATCTCCTGTGCACAGCCCTCCTGTGCACAGCCCTCGGATTCAGGTCTGGGCTCTGACTGGGCCATTCCAAAACTTGAATCTTCTTCTGGTGAAGCCATTCCTTTGTTGGTTTGGATGTATGCTTTGGGTCGTTGTCATGCTGAAAGATGAAGTTCCTCTTCATTTTCAGCTTTCTAGCAGAAGCCTGAAGGTTTTGTGCCAATATTGACTGGTATTTGGAACTGTTCATAATTCCCTCTAGCTTAACTAAGGCCCCAGTTCCAGCTGAAGAAAAACAGCGCCTTGGCATGATGCTGCCACCACCATGCTTCACTGTGGGTATGGTGTTCTTTTGGTGATGTGCAGTGTTGTTTTTGTGCCAAACATATCTTTTGGAATTATGGCCAAAAAGTTCAACCTTGGTTTCATCAGACCATAACACCTTTTCCCACATACTTTTGGGAGACTTCAGATGTGTTTTTGCAAAATGTAGCCTGGCTTGGATGTTTTTCTTGCCACTCTACCCCATAGCCCAGACATATGAAGAATACGGGAGATTGTTGTCACATGTACCACACAGCCAGTACTTGCCAGATGTTCCTGCAGCTCCTTTAATGTTTCTGTAGGCCTCTTGGGAGCCTCCCAGACCAGTTTTCTTCTTGTCTTTTCATCAATTTTAGAAGGACGTCCAGTTCTTGGTAATGTCACTGTTGTGCCATATTTTCTCCACTTGATGATGACTGTCTTCACTGTGTTCCATGATATATCTAATGCCTTGCAAATTCTTTTGTACCCTTCTCCTGACTGATACCTTTTAACAATGAGATCCCTCTGATGCTTTGGAAGCTCTCTGTGGACCATGGCTTTTGCTGTGGGATGCGACCAAGAAAATTTCAGGAAAGACCAACTAGAGCAGCTGAACTTTATTTGGGGTTAATCAGAGGCACTTTAAATTATGGCCGGTGTATGCTGACTCCTATTTAACATGATTTTGAATGTGATTGCTTAATTCTGAACACAGCTACATCCCCAATTATAAGAGGGTGTGCACACTTATGCAACCACATAACATGTTTTTTTTTTCTTCTCTCCACAGTACAGAAACCTGACATTTTAACAGGGGTGTGTAGACTTTTTATATCCACTGTATATGGCTAATTTTTTGACACTTTTGTCTAACTTTATGCAATTTCTTCATTGTATTGCTTTAGACCAATGTTTTGCACCAAACTTTTGCCTCAATGTGGTACATTATAAGCCACGCTTGTTCCACTAAAAAGACCTCATTTCCTTTAGGCAACGCTCCTTGTCTGCTGAGATGCAAAAAATTATCTAAAACACATAATAACTCATTACGTCACATTACGCTTACAAACATTGGCACATTACGCTTAGTAAATTTAGCTGTAGGAATGCATGGTATGGGGTATCTGCAGATTCATTATTATGTCAGTGGGTGTGGAACCACTGTGTCAACCAAAAGATTTGACTTTGGGTTAATCCTAAGGGTGTTATTGTGGTAGTCCCCTGGTATTCAACTTTTAACCCCTATACATGGATCTGGACTTTGCCACTGAGGAACTACCAGGCCATGGAACAGGAACAGGACAAGGTCGATACATGGGCAGACAATAGAGCAGACACCTTTCCAGGATACTAGCACACTAGAAAACCTGTTGCTCATGCACTATCCCACAGAGGAAGGCACTTCAAGTACCTCAAGGTTGCAAGCCATCAGATGGAGACTATTAGTATATATGGGCAGAGGAGGAGTGGCCAGCAGCCAGGACGGAGGACAAGGGCAGACCCAGCTGCTGGACCCGCCGGGAGGATGACAGTGGGAGTCAGGTCCAGAAGGTAAGGGAAACAATGGCAGCCACAAGCTGCTGCTGCAACATCTATTAACTGGTGGCAGCTTCAGGTCTACTGATGCCACTGGTGAATCTACAGGGCAACCTCAGAGAATTTCAAGTACTTGATAACCCAATATGTTACTATGTCCAAAGAAAGTACCCAGTATTAACATTTTATTACCATCTTGTTAAGACAATCCCTTTTTAAATAATTTGATGGCGAAAAGGTGGCCACCTGACCATCATGTGTAAGGCTTCAGAACCCCATGGAGATCAGTAATGCTGGGGAATACATTTGCTGGCTCTATGACATCCACATGCCTCTATATAACACAATTTATAATAATACAGTTGTTAAAGTATAAAGTGGAGCTCTTAGCAGATGCTTGCCCTCTCCCATAATTTCACTTTGTAGAAGGGAAAGGGTAGACAATACTTGAGGCTGGGTACTATTTTTTGTTGTCTAAAATTGTGAGACTCTTATCTAGGCTCACACTGTCAATGGGAATGGTGGTGTAGGAGTTAAAACTGCCGCCCCCCCCCGTTATAGATCATTCTAGTCCCAGTCTCATTCTCCAAAAGGATACTCCAAAATTTTGTCCCATATCTCTGGCTTATATTTTCACTGGATTTAATTTACAGTAGTTTTCTCTTCCCTTCATTAGGCTTTTTTACTGTTAGAGATAGGCCAGTTGCAAAAAAACAACTCCCCATAGACTGTGACATGCACTTTACATCAAGTTTTCTAATTGTTTCTGATAGAAACCAGATGCTCAGTTTTATTGGATTAATTTTGCATCTGACCCAGAAAGTAGTGGGCTGTGACTTTTCACAACGGGCCAGAAAACACATTAAAGTGAGTTCCTGTTCAAATGTTATTGTTGGTTGTTGAATATCCCTTGGTAATTCTAAAGATGAAGGGAGTGGTCCTCCAACTATTGTCTGACTATACACATCTAAACGGAAAGGACTGCACATTTACTGGCTCCCATGTACGGATTTGCAGCTGTAGAGTTAAAGGCTTCTGTGTCGATAAACCACAGGCTCCATGTCCCTACAGTCTTCTCCACTGTCTAACACAGGGTACATTGTATTCTTAGACCTAAATCTGACATAATGAAAAGCTAAGGATATAAAAAAAATATTTTTTTAATTATTTTTTTGTATCCTTTTTACTGAGGCTAATTATTTGGCATATTTCTCCTTTTCTTTCTTCATACCATACCTCTTTAAATGGGATTTCCGGGACCCAGCAACCCTTTAAAAGATTTGTCTCAAGGATTCAACTTATCCTACTTAACCCATCCAAAGATAGGGGATAAGCACCTGATTGGTGGGTCCGACCGATGGGGTTCCCATCAATCACAAAAATGGGGACCAGTGCTTTCCATTTGAATAGAACTGCACGCACATGTGTGTCCGCAGCACCATTCAAATCTTTGAGACTCCTGGAAATACTCCTGGGGCTCAATACCATAAAAAAAGCTTCAGTTTTGTCCCCATTCATTGTCAATGGGGACAAAACTGAACTGAACAGAACGGAATGCTTCAAAATGCATTCCGTTCCGTTTAGTTGTGTTCCCATACCGGAGAGCAAACCGCAACATGTAGTAGTTTGCTTTCCGTCCTGGGATGCTGAGTAGTGTTGATCGAGCACCTAAGTACTTGGGTGGTCGAGTAGAACACTTTCGTATGCTCGGGTGCTCTACAGAGCACCAAAGCACAATGGAAATCAATGGGAGAACCCGAGCATTAAACCAGGCACCCCCTGCTCTGAGGAGGGGAGGGTGTCTGGTTTATAGAAAAAGGTCAGAAATTGATGAAAACACCACTGAAATGGTTAGAGAACCGCATGGGGAGGATGTCTGGATGCATCTTGGACTTCAATATCGCTGCTGGGAACGATGTTGTCTGAGTAGTACGCCACTTTTACAGACTGGACAATAATACGCACCAAATCGATTTTTAGAGGAAAGATTGTCAGGAAACATTCTTTCCTGTATATTTACTTGTATATAAAGTGCAAGTGCTGCCAAAAATTTCAAGGAAGAGGCACTCCGATACAAACCTGTATATCACATAAAGGAGGGCCTCATTCACATTGTGGTACAATTGTTCATGTAGTGGGACTCCTACACTCATAAAGCCTATGCACTAAGTGAAAGGGCTGCCAAAAATTACAAGGAATAGGCACTCCAATACACCCTTTATTACACATAAAGGAGGGCATCATACACACTCTTGAAAAATTATGACTGATGGCTTGCTGGTGACCCTCTAAAACATTAGTGGCCAGGGCCTGCTGCTGAGCTGACCATCTAAAAAATTAGGGGTTGAGGGTCTCGTGCTTAGCTGACTATCTAAAAATTAGGGGTGAGGGTCTGCTGCTGATCTGATGGAATATGGATATGGAATTATGATGTCTGCTGTATATGGAATTATGCAGACATTTTATCTTAGAATGTGTGTGTGTGTGTTTTTATAGATTGTCATCATGTCTCCCTGTGTCAGATTCAACCCACTAACCCTCTGCTAGAGTGTTCCTCGGTTAAATCCGACACAGGGAGACCAGATGACAATCTATAAAACACACACACACACATCCTAAGATAAAATGTCTGCATAATTCACATATACTAAAATTTCTACAACAGTCCCTCCTCTTGTTGTCATATGCTCCCCAGTGTCCCTCGATGAATCGCGATCTTCTTTGGAAAAAAAATAAACAGTCCCTCTTGTATATGCTTGAAAACAAACTCTTGACTCAGAGGTTCTGCTCTTCGGGAGGTGACTCAGAGGAGGCGGTGGGTTGCGTGGTCGCCGATCGGTTTGAAATCCTCTGGATCTGGTCTATGGGTGGTATTCAGGCGTACTCCGTCAACGAAAATGTAGTCATCTGTTTGGGCTTTGGTGACTCGCTCGATTAGACACACAGGAACATCTCACTCCGCGAATATAAGGAATAGAAACAGAAACACCATAAGTATATATACTTCTATTTCCTTTAGCCAGGATCCAATGGAAAACACCCGATAGTGGACTTTTTGGAGCTCCTTTTGCAGAGACTGCACATACCCCGTCAGCTGGGAATGTAAAGAAGACAGCTGTTGAGGGTAGTACAATCCGGTCTTTGGAGGACAACCAAATAAAATTTCGTAGGGTGATAACCCATGGGGCATCCTGGGGGCATTCCTGATGGAATAAAGGGTTATAGTGAGATATTCAAGCCATGGTTTTTGAGTATCGGCCATGATTTTTGAGATCCTGTTCTTAATAATCCCATTAAGACGTTTAACCTTACCACTGCTCGGAGGATGATACGGGGTATGTAATCCCTGGTTGACATGTAGAGCTTTACATATTTCTGCAAAAATCTGACCGGTGAATTGAGAGCCGCTAACTGACTCGATCATTTCAGGTAGGCCCTAGCGGCACACTATCTCGGACAGCATCTTTTTTGCTGTGGTAGTGGCATTGGCGCATCGAACGGGCCATGTTTCTGCCCATCCGGAAAACATATCTACACAGACTAAGGCATGCTTGTATGGCCCACTTCTTGGCAATGCAATGTAGTCTATCTGTATGCGCTGAAAGGGATATTCCAGTTTGGGCGAATGCCGTTCTGGCGGTTTCACAGTTCTGCCAGGGTTGTGCAAAGCACAGACCAGGCAAGAAGCTGTAAAATTGGATGCTGCAGTAGTAAACCCAGGAGCAATCCAGTGCTCTTCCACCTGCGCACACATAACCATCTTTGACTGATGCCCTGGGTAATGACTCAAATGGGCCATCATTGTAAAAACTTATCTTGGCAGACACCATTTGTTGCCAAGACCCCAGATATCATCTGGGCCCTGTGTAGCCCCCAGAGCTGTCCACTTCCTCTTCTCCTGCATCTCTGCCTGCCCCTGCAGTTTTTTAAACTCTTCCAGAGATACATCAGAAGGGACGGCCAGCATCAAGGTCTCTACAGAGGGTCTCAGAGCACCTTCCTTGGCAGCTCTATCTGCCAAGGCATTCCCATCTGCCTCCAGGGACCTATCAACTGTGTGCGCCTTCACTTTCATAATGGCCATTTCGTATGGCAGGCTGAAGGCAACCTACAGCCTGTCGATCAACTCTACATGTTTAACCGGCTTCCCCGAACTAGTCAAAAACCCTCTAGCTTTCCAAATTGGACCAAAGTCATGTGCTATCCCAAAAGCATACCTAGAGTCTGTATAGACGTTAATCCTCTGGTCCTTGTGGATCTCACAAGCCCTTGCCAGTGCCCACAGCTCAGCCTCCTGTGCTGACACGTGTGAGCAAAAAGAGCCTTTCTCCACAACCTCACTGACTGTAGTTACAGCATATCCAGTGTGTGGCTCACCGTCTGGGGTGTAGTACCTGGAACTATCTACAAAAAGGTTTTTGGCTTCTGGAATGGGAGTCACCCTCACCGGGCTGATGGCTGTTGACTCAA